>NC_064638.1:647137811-647437811 GCF_023864345.2 Schistocerca serialis cubense | reverse complement strand
AATGAACAGTCTAATGAGTACACAGTATGGTTTGAGAGTAAATCGGAGAAAGACGATGGTAATGAGAAGTAGTAGAAATGAGAACAGCGAGAAACTTAACATCAGGATTGATGGTCACGAAGTCAATGAAGTTAAGGAATTCTGCTACCTAGGCAGTAAAATAACCAATGACGGACGGAGCAAGGAGGACATCAAAAGCAGACTCGCTATGGCAAAAAAAGCATTTCTGGCCAAGAGAAGTCTACTAATATCAAATACCGGCCTTAATTTGAGGAAGAAATTTCTGAGGATGTACGTCTGGAGTACAGCATTGTATGGTAGTGAAACATGGGCTGTGGGAAAACCGGAACAGAAGAGAATCGAAGCATTTGAGATGTGGTGCTATAGACGAATGTTGAAAATTAGGTGGACTGATAAGGTAAGGAATGAGGAGGTTCTCCGCAGAATCGGAGAGGAAAGGAATATGTGGAAAACACTGATAAGGAGAAGGGACAGGATGATAGGACATCTGCTAAGACATGAGGGAATGACTTCCATGGTACTAGAGGGAGCTGTAGAGGGCAAAAACTGTAGAAGAAGACAGAGATTGGAATACGTCAAGCAAATAATTGAGGACGTAGGTTGCAAGTGCTACTCTGAGATAAAGAGGTTAGCACAGGAAAGGAATTCGTGGCGGGCCGCATCAAACCAGTCAGTAGACTGATGACCAAAAAAAGAAAAAAATATCGACTACACTCAACATTATACCCTCCTCCTGTGAAGATACATCTTAAATCTCTTCCAGTAACAACTCTAATAGACATTACTCTCCGGATCAATAAGTAAATTTCATTTACAAATCGTAGTAAGCATGACACAAAGCACAGTTCACTACTATCAAATCCTTACCCGTAGTTTTTACCTTTTATTGACATCACTTGACATAATAGATTACATACTACCTAATTATAATGTAAGGCATCCCCCCCATTAATCCGTAATACAAACATGTTTATGACCATCAGATTTAATTCACTAACGCACATTACTGCCGCTACATGTACTCACGTTGTCTCTACTGTAGATGCACTGCTTACAAAGTTCAAAGGATTGATATTATTAAGCACATTCCTGTCCCTTCCAGAGATTCTACTTAACGTTGAAGCTTACTGTAACGTCAGTTAAGCAACTGCATGCGTAATAACAATTCACAGATAATTGCTAATCGTCATCATTCTGTTCTTCATGTCTTAAACACTTTTGAAAAGCAGTTTTTCTACCGTCTTAAACTGTAGTGTATTCACTAGGGCAAATGAATTCTCTTTCAAAAGTACTTCGAACTGTTACAACGACTTAAATCCGTTGCTGCGGATGGAATTCCTCGTTGCTGTTTCTACTCATAATATTCAACAATGAGTTTAATTTCCTTGTATGTTACAAAGTCATGGGAAACACTTCCTCAACGTGCTTAAAAAATGTAGCTGGGTGTACAGAGAGCCCTCTGCATCGTACGTAACAAACTTAAGTGATTCCAGTTTATTGTTATTCACTGAGTCCTTCTCAACTACAAGGATACCTGCTATAAATCTCTTCAAATCTACGTCTTTTGCCTGGCCCTTTAAGAACATTTTGCCACGTAACTTAGCGCTGTGAAGTTGTTTTAAATATATTATAACAGTGCCATTGAGCCAAGGTCGGCTCGCGTTTATGCTTCTTTGGTATTTTCTCACAATTGAGTGGTGTCATATTGCTCCCTGAGTTACTACCATAACGAGTTGCTGACTTGCCTCTGTCAGTGGCAGCAGCAGCGCTTATCGATACTAGTACTGCAGTACCATCTATGGTGTGACCGCTATACTTCTGTGTGGTGGTGTGTGTGAGGTAGTCGGTCGGTTGCGACAGAGCAGCAAGGAAGTCTCCTTGGTGCGAGATCAGGCTGGGGCCACTGGCGGCACTTACGTGTGGTTAGATTTGTGAGGCACTAGCTGCGAGAGCTGCAAAATTCGTCGTCCACTGAACCTGGATACTGGAGTTGAGTAATCAGGTTAACCTGTTATGAAATCTCAACTGCTGTGACATCTCTTCGTTAATTGCCGATTGTTGCTTCCTGGGACGGTCCCGCAAGCAGCAATGTATGGTGTGCTGGAGTCAGGAAAATTTTGCAGCTGTTTTCCTGTGTGGTATTTAACTTTTGAACTGATTGTAACTTATTAGTGAAGTGCACCAGCAGTGTCTTCTGCCTTGTGGCCATTAACGTTCTGGTTATCTGCCATGGTCGTTAGCATAGTTTTACGACAATGTGTTTTCCTCGCCATGTTGATGCTGTCTGACGTGGCATGTAGTTTGACAGCCTTGGTGTTGTTCATTTTCTTGAGTGGTTATTGTGCCTTGACTGTATTTAGATACTAATTGTCAAGATGTAGTGCTGCTGGTATCTTTGTCCTCACTGATATTTTCGGTTGTCGTGACGTTGGTTGGGTGGAAGGAAATTGGTTAGGTTGTTGGTTGGTTCTTCAGCCATCCCTAGGTCGTATTGCCTTTCGGTTATTTAGTTTTACGCTTGGCTGCCTGTCTCACCTAAACTTAAGTCAGAGTTTCCTCCCTAGGCCGACACTTGGAACGTCTCTGAGCACCACTGTTCTGTTGTTTTGAATTGTGATTTCCTTTCAGTCTCAAGTACTGTGCAAGGCCTTCAGCCTTGTATTAATTTAGTTTGTTTTAATGTTCAGTATATGGCCTTCAGCTGAACTTCTACGTGAAATATTTTAAGATAAGGCCTTCAACCATCTTAAATTAAAATTTGAAGAATCATTTGAGTATTTTCCTTCTTACCTTAATTTTGATATCCAGGCTTTAAGCCTTGAGTGGTTCTATGTTCAGTATATGGGCTTCAGCCGAACTTTATGTGAAATAATTTAAGATAAGGCCTTCAGCTGTCTTAAATTAAGATTTGAAAGGTTATTGTTTGAAACTTTTAAAAGTTACTTACTGAAATTCTTGTTTCCAGGACTTAAGCCCTCTATTCTTCTATTCTGTAACTAAGGCCTTCAGCCATGTGTATTCCTTAAGGCAATTTTAATAACTTGTGTTCTGGCCTTCAGCCATATTGTTCCTGAATTCTTTTAAGGGCATATGTGATTAAGTGTTTAGCAAAATAAAGTTTGTATGTTTGTGCAACTAACAGCAACTGATTTGGGCTCCTTTCCACAATCTGATCCTCTCTCTCCCACAAAACCAGATTCCAGCCACTATAATACTGTACATAACACAACTATACAACTTTATGTTCCATGTTATCTGTAAGAGCTTTTACATAATTTATCCTTAAGAAGTCTAAACATAGCAGATAGACTGCTGAGGTCTGTTGTTAATGATGATACAACACTAAAGAATAGTGTTCAACTGTAGTAAAAATCATGTGTTTCTCTCTTGTTATTTACTTTTTCCATTGGTTTAGGTACCACTATAATTCATTTTTATTGTTTAAGTTAGATACTACTAACTGAACTTCGTGTACCCTCTCAGCGTAGATAACCTTACTCTCCTTTGCTACTTCTTGTCTAGCCTCTTGACAAAGATTTACCAAGAGACTAGCTTTCAATGTTTCCTTATTTTCATTCAGTATACTGCACTCAGATTTTAACGCTTTCCTTTTCTTAAAGTCTTCATATCAAATTGGAATCTTTAATTTTTTGCAATTAGTTTCCAATTCCTCATACTCGTTACATTCAGGTTCCTTTTCCACTGCTTGTTTAGCTTTGTATCCCTTTCCACGTTGAGCTGCTTTCTCACCTTCCCCACCAATCTTAAATACTACACTCCTACAACTATTTTCCATTTTGGGCATCGAACCTCTGTTACATGGGCTGTCACTTTCATGTAAATATTTTCACACTGAATATAGCATGTATCTTCTCAATGTAAGACTTGCAAGTAAACTAATGAAAGTACTTCAATAAAGTCAAAGTACCAAACACAAATCAAGAATTACTGCAAAGCACTCGCAGTGATTCATTCCATTTCTCATACACACTTTGCTGCATGTTCCCTGCTATCATTAATCAATGTTATTTTATTTCAATTCCAGTTGAGCAAATCTGACATAGTACATCGCAGTTGGGTGCTCCTTGACAGCTGACCCTTTATCACGTGGTTGCCTTGGAGCTCCATGTTAACAGCTGATTACCCAGTCCATCAGTCACAGCAAGGGTAGCGTAGCTCAATCAACTGACAGCATTCAATAAAGTTCTTCACACATGGGAGAATTTATGAAATTCACCCACAGCAGTAGCCCATTATTTTATCAGCACTATTTCATAACATATTCCTGATAATTTAGCTGCAAACTTGTGAACAATAAATCAAAATCTGATTAACACTGTAGGGGTTCCGTTGGTCTGTTTTAAACAGTGCTGCCTCAGCCATAATATACAATAATAATGTTTTACGAAGATGTTATTTAATAATGTGAAAGGCTAGTGCTACAGCATACATTCATTTCTTATGTCCTGCCACAGCAAACACTACACACATACATTGTTTCAAGCTACTCAGTGCGAGAAAGTATGACAAATGGATACGAATAAAAATAAAGTTGGTGCAAGTAATGTACTTACAATGCATTTAAATTGAGCACTTCATACACAGATTAGTAATCTGTAACAAATACAGGGTGATTCAGCTTGATCTACTGCTGAATACTGCTGAATACGCCTTCAAATACAACACCGAAGATTTTCACATTCTTCAGCTCGGTAAGCACAAACAAATAGTCCTGCAGCAAAGTTCTACAGGATCTTTTTGTATGAAATTTAATGTAGGTAAATTTGGTAATTATGTAATTCTTTCCCTAGAGGCCATAGTTTTCGAATTATTCAGAAGCATAAAAAAAGTGACCTTCAAATATTTTTTCTCGAGTAACTTGAAACTGTGCCTCCAGCAAAACGTATCCCAGTAAAAAAAATTTAACTACATGAACTTTACTACAAATGGTTGGCGTAAATTTTTTTCTGTTGGACTAATAGTTCGCATATAGCGAGCGAGACAATTTGAAAATCTTTTGGTCATGGTATTTAAAGGTGTTGTTGGCTGCAAAAACCCAGCAGTAACGGCCACTGAATCCCCCTGTATACATTATTCCACAGATCATAGTGCCACAAATCCATCTTCTGTTTTATATGAAACAAAGAAAACAAAGAAATACGGAATGATTCACCCTATGCAATATCACAAATGAAAACCCAAATAAAGCAGAATACAGCAAATATACTTCCAGCGTTCAAAGAGTGTTATAGACTCAAGAGGTCTTGATCTGGATCACAAAGTGACGAAACCAACTTTCGTGTCGCATCATGAAAAATGATTTTTAGGTGCCATTATTTCTGTTTGATAGCGGCCACACAGTCGAATCTGAAACACTGATCTCTACAAACAAATAATTTTCCTTTAAAAAGGTGACGACGACATTTATAAAATATTTCATGACTGTGCAGCGAAGCTACGAGAAATTGATGTACGTTTTTTATTGGGATTTGTTGAAAGAACCAGAGTTTGCTAGAGTTTTGAAGGAAGTGTTAGGTAACAGTTGACTAAAACGGGGGAAGGAAATATAGTAGAACACAAATGTCTAGTTTTAAGAGATGAAATAGTGAACGCAGCATAGGATCAGACAGGGGAAAAAGGCAAGGTCTAGCAGAAATAGTTCGATAGCACTAGAGATATTGAACTTCATTGACGAGAGGAGAAAATATAAAAATGCAGCAAACGAAGCAGACAGAAGGGAATGCAAACAATTAAAAATGAGATTGATACGAATGGCAGAATGGTTAAGCGGGAGTAGTTAGAGGATAAATGTAAGGAATTACAAGTATATTTCACTAGAGGAAAGACAGATACTGCCTACAGAAAATCTGAAGGTGCCTTGGGGAAAAATGAAGCAGCTGTAAGAGTGTCAAGACCTCAGATAAAATTATCAGTCCTAAGCAGACAAAAGAAAGCTGGAAGTTGGAAGGAGTATACACAGAGTATATAGAAAGGATATGAGATTATAGAAGGGGAAGTCGACATAGATGAAGATGAGCTGGGAGATGTAATACTGCGAGAAGATATTGACAGAGTGCTGAAGATGTAAGCCGAAACAAGGCCACAGGAGTAGATGACATTCCGTCAGAACTAATAATAGCCCTGGATGAGTCAGCCGCGACAAACGTCTTCGATCTGGTGTGCAAGATGTATGAGACAGGCAAAATACCCTCAGACTTAAAGAAGAACGTAGTAATACCAATTTTAAAAATGTTCAAATGTGTGTGAAATCTTATGGAACTTAACTGCTAAGTCAACAGTCCCTCAGCCTACACACTACTTAACCTAAATTATCCCAAGGACAAACACACACACCCATGCCCAAGGGAGGATTCGAACCTCCGCCGGGACCAGCCGCGCAGTCCACGACTGCAGCGCCCTAGACCGCTCGGCTAATCCCGCGCGGCACCAATTTTAAAGAATGCGGTCGCTAACAGGAGTAAAAATTACCGAACTGTCAGTTTACTAAGTCATGGTTGTAAAATACTAACACGAATTCTCTACAGGAGAATGGAAAAACTGGTAGACACCGACACGGACAAGATCAGTTTGGATTCTGGAGTAATGCAGGCACACGCTCGGAAATACTGTCTTTTTAACTTATCTTAGAAGACAGGTTAAGGAAAGCCAAACCTACGTTTAAAGAATTTGTAGACGCAGAGAAAACCTTTGACTATATTGACTGGAATACGCATTTTGAAATTCTGAGGGTAGCAGGGGTAAAATACAGAGAATGGAAAGCTATTCACAATTTGCGGAGAAACCAGACGGCAGTTATAAGATTCGATGGGCATGAAACGAAAGCAGTGGTTGAGATGGGAGTGAGACAAGATTGTAGCCCATCCCTCATGTTATTCAACCTATAAATTGAGCAAGCAGCAAAGGAAACAAAAGAAAAGTTTTGAGTAGGAATTAAGGCCCAGGGAGGAGGAATAGAGACTTTGAGGTCTGCCGATGACGCTGTCAGAGGTAGAGAAGGACTTGGAAGAGCAGATTAACGCAATGGACAGTGTACTGGAAGGATGATACAAGATGGACATAAAAAAGTGAAATAAGGATATTCGAAAATAGTCGAATTAAGTCAGGTGATGCTAAGGGAATTAGATTAAGAAATGAGGCACTTAAAGCAAAGATGAGTTCAGCTATTTGGGGCGACAAATAACTGACGAAGGATGGAGGATATAAAATGTAGGCTACGATGGCTAGAAGACGAGAAGTTTGTTAACATCGAATATGGATTTAAGTGTTACGACGACTTTTCAGCAGTGTAGCAATGAGTGGAAACATGAGCGACAAACATTTTCAACAGCTTTCGAAATTGTGGTCTTAGAGAATAATGTTGAAGTGTAGAGGGGTAGATCACTTAACTAATGAGGAGGTACTGAACAGAATTGGGGAGACAAGAAATTTCTGAGAAGTCAAGGGATCACCAATTTAGTATTGGAGGGAAGTTG
Organism: Schistocerca serialis cubense; assembly: GCF_023864345.2. Taxonomy (NCBI): domain Eukaryota; kingdom Metazoa; phylum Arthropoda; class Insecta; order Orthoptera; family Acrididae; genus Schistocerca; species Schistocerca serialis. Next base: position 647,430,297 of record NC_064638.1, on the reverse strand, counting down.
GGGAAGACCAAGAGATGAATACAATAAGCAGATTCTGTTGGATGTATGTTGCAGTAGTTACTCGGAAATGGTTCAAATGGCTCTGAGCACTATGGGACTTAACATCGATGGTCATCAGTCCCCTAGAACTTAGAACTACTTAAACCTAAGTAACCTAAGGACAGCACACAACACCTAGCCATCACGAGGCAGAGAAAATCCCTGACCCCGCCGGGAATCGAACCCGGGAACCCGGGCGTGGGAAGCGAGAACGCTACCGCACGACCACGAGATGCGGGCTACTCGGAAATGAAGAGGCTTCAACAGGATAGAGTAGCATGGACAGCTGAATCAAACCAGTCTTCGGACTGAAGACGACAACACCAACAACAACATCACTTGACAATAAAGGCTTTTTCTCTTTCACCGAAGGTGGTGAGGTGAATACTTTTATGTATCTAATAATGATCAGACAACTGAAACTGATTGTGTAGATATTTTACCAGCTACTCAAAGAAGTAATATGAAATTTTTTCAAATATGTAGGAGCTGTGAGGCACCATCTCCTGAAAATATAATAGGGTCTCTCGCTCCCGGTTCATTGTTGATAGAATACGCATGCACGTTGTTGGGTAAGAGGCATCTGGCCTCGATAGCTCGTGACGCATGCCGTCGTGAAACAACGCTACGATACATTGCTCACAAAGGAGGAGTTCTCATTTTGCGAGAGTCAGATTGTGACACGAAACTTGTGACACGAAACTACGCAGCGACAAACAAAATATTTTCTGGTGAGTCGTGTTAGTGTATTTTCACAGCTGTAAACTCACAGAACTTCACGCATTTCACAGTTTCTTCTACGTATTGCTTGACACTGAATCTTAACAGTCGAAATGCCGGTGAATTAGTATGCAGTTAGAACTGCCGGTAGCGCGCTTTAAATGAAAGCAGTAGTCGTTCCAAACTTTTCGTTGGTATGAAATGCGCAGGGACTAGTACACAACAAAATAGTCGAACCTCAATTTCATATGTCAGACAGTCTATAAAATTAAAAAGAATCACCACAGTTACACTGATACACAACAGCTATGTCACATCGGTTCCGATTAAAAGAACGTCAGGTTTGGCTTCCAACAGTTCTCCTAAGATATCTTCATGGAGTTGTGTCAGAATCATGACATAAGAAGACTGATTATCTGATAAAACGCTTCGGGGATGTTCAAGAAATTGCCTTTAACGTTAAGCCTAGATTACACGACTATACTAGGTTGCAGGCAACTGCGCTACCGGCCATTGCGCATGTGTAGCGTGCGTTTTGCGCAACTCTTCGGTGAAACTAAACACTTTCGGCGTGTTCCAACTTTGGCGACAGTAGTTGCATGAGTTTTGTGGTTATGTGTGTTCGTAGAGTGTAGACAAACTGAAATATGGAGTGAGGAACGGAGAAAAATGTTCGCGTTTTGGATATTTATGCGTTGCATAGGCGTTTGTGGTATTTCAGTGATACTGATTACAAAAATAAGCAACATATTGCTACTTCTGAGACCTTCACATGCGATCCGAACACATATAGTTTGACAATATCCGAGCTGCAGGGCAAAATTTATTGAATTAGGAGCACATATACAACTGAATTAAGAAAAATACAAGCAAATGTAATTCTAGCTGTGAAAATGCGCTCGTCTACTAGACAAAAATCCCATAGTTCGAGTTGGCCGACATTTTTTTTAAGGATTTTTGTTGACAGGTGGGAAGGCTACTTAAATGAAGAAGCTGCATGCTTTATTCAATATTCACCTATTCAAAACGTCGCAGCAATGCTCCCCATTCATATACGTTTGAATTTTGAAATATTGCCACTGTACAGATCTATTTTCAAGAGAGTAGTTTGCAAAGCATTCTCTGCTTAATGCGGCCTGCTTCGAATAATTGCTTCTGTTAATGTTAATAATTATTACTGTTAATGTAAATAATTATTGGTGTTAATGAAAAAGCGTGATCACCAACTAAAACCGCATCATATAGCATGCCGAGTACTCTCGATTGTAATGCACGCAATGTGACATGTAATTTCAGTTCTGGCGACAGTGCTTCAGGCATTACAGTATCTTTATTCCTTATAGCATAATGAACTCTATTTAGAAGAAAGGTGAACAGTTCTGGTGACATTCTAAGATAATTAAAAGAACTTCTTGGGTCTTCCATTACAAATTATTTCTGCAAGGATGCAGAGCAACCAAGCTAACGTCTTTTCTTCACCCAGTCACGAATCGAAACACGTTTCTTATTTTTTCGTTTTGTAGCGAATCCACGCAACAAGCTTTAACACCATCACAACTCGCGCGACGTGCAGCTGCCAAAACTTTCATTTCAGACACGACTCATAAACCCACGAAACTGAAGTGTATACTGGTTTCGTCACGTCTACAGTCAAATATGAAACCATTTGCGTGCAACTCATTCCACGCAACGAGTGCCGCAACCCAATGCCGTAGTGTAAACAAATCTTAAGGCAAGGTAAATAAGTATCTTAAGTGATGGTATTGGCATAACTCCATGAGGATTTGTTAATGAAGACTCTTAGAAGCATAGCCTGATGTTATTTCTTTTCTTTTTTTTTCAATGGTACTGCTCTTGATATTATATATATATATATATATATATATATATATATATATATATATATATATATATATACAACCACAGCTGTTGTGGTTCTTACTGTTAATAACAAGAGTCAGCTGTAGATCTCAAGATGACCAAGATCTACCAGTCTATAAAGTAACAATAGTGGAACGCCCAACGTTTACTAAACCGTCTCAACACAGCCGACTTAAACAGGATATTCCCTCTGTGCCCTGCGTGGCAACATTCTGGCGTCTGTGTGGTTCGGCTTTCCCTTCTGGTGGTGGACCGGGAGCTGCGGCCGTGCCCGCCGTCGTGCCACGCGAGCCTGCAGCAGCCGATACTGTGCGCTCCCACTTGACAGCGGCACTAAATTAAATGCCGCCGCCGGTGGCGACAGGTCGCTGGCGACAGTTCTTTTGTGGCCGACCGCAGCAACACCGACCCGCCGTTCCGCTACGTCTACTAGCCGCCCTGTTTGTGGCCGGCTTGCCTTGCCTTGCCTTGCTGTAGCGCGCAGACAAAGGGGACTCCCCGCTAGCCCGCGGCGCTCCTGGAGAAGTTCGATAGCGGCCTAACCAGATGGCCCGCAGCTCGTTGGCAGATGCATCCCACTCGTTGCTGCTGCTACTTTACTGTCGTGTTTATCGTCTCAGCTAACGTTCACTATCCCTCCCTAGTCTGAGGTTGAGACTCTAAAGCATTCCATGTTAGTGTTAACTATTGTTACTTTCTCTCTGTCAAGACACGCTTCAGTGCCTTCGAATAAACACAGTGAAACAGGTTAAGCTCTAGCAGTTTAGCCGCTTTGGAGCTGGTCGCTTTGGAGCACTGCTCACCCTGCCTCTCCTACCTTATGGAGCACTGCATATGATAGAGAACGATGAGCTCAAATTGAAAGGGTGTAAGACAGGGGTGCAGTGTTTCGCCATTGCTCTTCAGTCTAAAGGGGTTAGACAAAATTATGGAAGCCTGCTTGAACATAAAAGCAGTTAGCCAAACCTGCTGCATGCATTGCTGTATCTACAAAATTGTTAAGGCTTTCGTGGCCACTTGTTGACAAACTGCCTATTGGCTTCTGTCTCGGGTTCTTCGGCCGACGTTCATCTAGTGATTTTTCTGACGTTTCGCCAGCACGAGTGGCTGGCATTGTCAAAGCTTCACCCTCCATTGCCGGTGGTAAACTGGAGCCGAGCTCGCGGCCGCAGACTATATGTACCTGGAGCGCCAACGTCCGAGGGCTTCTGCGCGGTCATTTCCGGTGGTGCGGTTCTCCTCTTGCTACCTGCGACGGTTGTTCCCTACAGTACGGGAAGCCAGGATCCGTTTACCTTAAGGCTTTCCTATTTCTTGTTGAAACTGTTCGCGTGTTTTTGTATTTCTACAGCTTCTCTGAACAAGCGCGTGTGATAGTGCTTCTCTACAGCCAGAACTTCCGTGTCGGCGAACAGCCTCCATGCCAACATAACATTTACCATGGAAGTAGAAAAGGTCAAGAAACTGTCATTTCTAGATGTGCTGGTCACAAGGGACGGCGAAAACTTGGGACACAGCGTGTATTGAAAACCGACACACAAGGACCGATACCTGCACAAACTGTCAAACCACCACCCGAGCCAGAAAAGAGGCATTATAAGTACGCTCGTAACGAGATCAGGACGAATATGTGAACCGCAACACCTCAAACTAGAAATGCAACACCTGGAAACTGTTCTGAGGAGCAATGGGTACTCTACAAATTATATTAGAAGTGTAACAGAGCCAAACACTCGGCGAATTAGGGAATCAGGAAAAGAAATGTCGGGTACGGCCTTTCTGCCATACATTCCCAGAGTGACGGACAGAATCGGCCGTATACTGCGCAAACATGGCGTAAAGACGATTTTCAAACCGACAAGGAAGATCTAAGAGTGACTTAGATCGGCGAAGGAGAAAAGAGACCCACTTGCAATGTCGGGAATATACCGTATACCATGCACATGCGGAAAAGTCTATGTCGGAATGACTGGACGATCAATTAACTCCAGGATCAAAGAGCATAAGCGACATTGCAGGTTGGGGCAGGCGGAGAAATCGGCCGTGGCAGAGCACGCACTGAATGAGACCGACCACGTAATAAAATTCGCCGACACGGAAGTTCTGGCTGTAGAGAAGCACGCGCTTGTTCAGAGAAGCTGTAGAAATACAAAAACACGCGAACAGTTTCAACAAGAAAGAGGAAAGCCTTAAGGTAAACGGATCCTGGATTCCTGTACTGCAGCGAACGACCGTCGCAGGTAGCAAGAGGAAAACCGCACCACCGGAAATGAGCCTTAAGGTAAACGGATCCTGGATTCCTGTACTGCAGCGAACGACCGTCGCAGGTAGCAAGAGGAAAACCGCACCACCGGAAATGACCGCGGAGAAGCCCTCGGACGTTGGCGCTCCAGGTACATATAGTCTGCCGCCGCGAACTCGGCTCCAGTTCACCACCGGCAATGGAGGGTGGAGCTTTGACAATGCCAGCCACTCGTGCTGGCGAAACGTCAGAAAAATCATTAGATGAACGTCGGCCGAAGAACCCGAGACAGAAGCCAATAGGCAGTTTGTCATTGCTGTATCTGACGCGAACAACACTTGCGCAATGTTCTCAATGCGTTGCAAGTGCCATTCGCGGTCAGAAAAGTGTCCTGCGTAGTTGTAATTCCATTATGTCGGAGCTAAGTTAATTCGAACGTGGGGGATTGGTTGGCGCCCGAATTGTGAGTTATTCCGTAAACAAGGTAGCCAAAGTGTTTACCATACCAAGAGGCACTATATCGAAGTTCTATACCGCATGCAGGGAAAGCGAAAAACATCTAATGGTTCAAATGGCTCTGAACACTATGGGGTTTAACTGCTGAGGTCATCAGTCCCCTAGAACTTAGAACTACTTAAACCTAACTAACCTAAGGACATCACACACATCCATGCCCGAGGCAGGATTCGAACCTGCGAACGTAGCGGTCGCGCGGTTCCAGACTGTAGCGCCTAGAACCGCTCGGCCACTCCGGCCGGCCGAAAAACATCATCAGCTAAGTCACTTCGTGGTGTATGCTGAGTGATGGACGATCGTTGAAGAGGATAATGATGAAAGATAAGAGGATGACAGATGCAAAAGTCACTGCAGCACTAATGTCTAACTCGCAAACCCTGCCAGCACCAAAGCAACAAGAAGGAAGCTCCATAAGGTAGGAATGGCGGGGCGAGCGGGAATTCCAAAGCCACACATCCGTGATGTAGATTAGATTAGATTAGATTAGATTAATACTTGTTCCACAGATCATGAATACGACACTTCGTAATGATGTGGAACGTGTCAGGCATATGCTCGTGACTGGAAAACAGGGTGCCGAAGATATAAAACCTGGACTATGGAACATGGAAGAATGGCTTTTGATCGGATATGTTTGTTTCACACTGTTGCCAACGTCTGTCTGAGTTTCCGTCGCAAAAGTGAAATATGGCTGGCGTTCGGTCATTATTTGAGCAGCCATATCGTGATATTCCATGAGCTCCATGGTTACTCACCAGGGTCGCATTACTGCCAAGGACTATGTAATCACTTTGACTCCTCAGGTCAGTCCCATGAAACAAAGTCGCATTACTGCCAAGGATAATGTAGCCATTTCGACTCATAAGGTTCATCTCATGAAATGATGTTCGTTCCCCAGTGGTCACTTTTCACAGCATTCGCATCGTCAAGATTTGTTTGTTGAGCACGAGGATGAACTGCCAGATCTCCCATGGAACTACAGTTACCAGATCTCAGTGTTACTGAATCTTTGTCGTCTACTTAGGAGAAAAGGCTGCGTGGTTGCTATACACTTCCACCATCGTTACATTAAAATTTGGCACTACTTTGCTGGAAGAATGGTATAAAATTGCCTTGATAATGCTTACCCATTTAGAGACGACTGGAAGTCCTTTTGAAGGACAAGGATTTTCCTGCATCATATTCGTCATGGAAATGAGTTGTTTTTTGATGTTACCACATTTTTGTACTCCTCCTGCATACAGGGAAGAAGCAATTACGAAATAAGCGAAAGATTCAAGACTGGAATTGCAATTCTTGTTATAAATATAAGAATGATAAGATACGCTTATGACACTGGTATACACAATGAAAGTGAAGAAAAATTAGATGAAATGTTCATTGGCATGAACAGTCAAATGAATACGTCGAACGAATACATAATATGCACTCAGAGTAAACAGATGGAAGGTGAAAATAAAAATTAGTAGCACTAACGTAATTTGCGACAAACTTAATGTCAAAACTGATGACTGTGAAGTAGACGAGGTTAAGGAATTCTGCTACTTCGGCAGCAAAGTAGCATGATGGATGAAGTAAGGAGGACATAAGAAACCGACTGCCACAGCCAAAGACGGAATTCCTGATCGAGAGAACTCTGACGGTATCAAACACAGACTTCAATCTCACGAAGAAATCTCTGAGGTTTTCTTTTGGAGCATAGCCTTGTATCAGAGTGGATCGAGGACTGTGTGAAAACCGGAAAAGGAGAGAACTGAAATGTTTGAAATATGCTGCTTTGTAAAGACGCTGGTAATTAGGTGAACTATTAGAAATGAGGACGTTCTCCGCAGAATCATACTGGTAGGGAACACATAGAAAACTGTGGAAGGAAGAAAAAACATAGTGATGGGCCATGTGTTAGGACTTCAGAGAATATCTTCTATGGTACTAGAGATAGTTGAAAAGGAAGACAAAGATAGGAATACAGAGTGGTTATAATTAAATATTCTTTACTTGAGAGCACCCACATGAAAAACAAGTGGTTGTAGGACAGTGAAACATTGTGGAAACATTAGTAAAGACATGTAGAAGAGTAATGACTGATACACTATTAAAAGAAACACATTTTAATTTCCACATGAAAAGGTAACACTTATTTGCGTACCGTGCTTACGTTCCAGATTACAAATTTTGCTCAACGTGAAGACCATCTGCATCCACGACAGCTTGGAAGCTTACTATTAATTGCTCTAATGCTGCCCGAAACGTTTCGGGTGGGATGTTGCCTATGCTCATGTTCAGGCTTTAACGTATAAGTGTCCCTCTGATAAACCATGTCCTTCATGTAACCCCATAGCCAGAAATCAAATGGGTTCAAATGTGTTAATTTTGGCGGCCACGCTGTTTGGAACTACCAGCAATGTTTCGATTTTTTCCAAATGTGTCACGGACTGACTTCATGAGGAATGCGAGATGGAGCTCCAGCTTGCATCAAAACAGGTGAGTCCAAACATATCTCTCCCGTATAGTAGGGAATACATGATGGCGAAACAGATCACAGTAACGTGTGATGTTCACGCTGCATGTCCATCGTCCCGGGGTGTCGAATTCCTTAATGAACAATGGACCAACCACGAACTGTGCCCTGAAGCCACACCGCACAGTGACGCGTTCACTGTGGAAGGGAACTTCATGAAAGGATGTCGACGGCGACGATCCCCTAATGCAACAGTTTTGAGAGTTCCCATTCCCATTGAGAGTATAGCCTGCTTCATCAATCGAAACAATTTTCGAAGGGTGGGTGTCGTCAACTTCAACGCACGAAAGACACGTTAGAGCAAAATCTATAGGAATGTCTGCGTCACGTGGCAAAAGTTGATGAGTAATGTGAAGTTTGTGCGAATACCGTTACGCAATTGTTCGGAACAGTTTTCGGACGTTGGACCATGGAATGTTCAGCTGTCTTGACACGTGGCGTTCACATCTTGAAGATCGCACATTGCGTCCAGCATTATCAGCCATGGCAATAGTAACTTTATCAATGATTTTTGGAGCAATTGGCCGTCGGCCTCGCCCAGGAGCCAGCCGAGATGGCCGAGCGGTTCTAGGCGCTACAGTCCGGAACTGCGTGACCGCTGCGGTCGCAGATTCGAATCCTGCCTCGGGAATGGATGTGGGTGATGTCCTTAGGTTAGTTAGGTTTAAATAGTTCTAAGTTCTAGCGGACTGATGACCTCAGATGTTAAGTCCCATAGTGCTCAGAGCCATTTGAACTCTCCCAGGAACAGTTCCCGAATCGCGAGTTAATTCCAACTTCCGAATCATATTCTTCAACGGCGGAGCGGAAAAATGCCATCTCCGTATTCCATTAATGCGTCGATACTCGAAAAGAGCAGTAGCACTCATACTACTGTTGCTGTTGTTTGATAAAACAGCTTTACAAGTGAAGCCCTGCCCAACTTGTTCAGCCCCATCTTGACTGTCTGCAGCTGCAATTCACACTGTTATATTGCGATCACATTATTTCTACGTACACTATGTGAACGAAAGTACCCGGACAACTGGCTGAAAATAGCTTACAAGTTCGTGGAGCCCTCCATCGGTAATGCTGCAATTAATTATGGTGTTGGCCTTAATGACAGCTTCCACTCTCGCAGGCACACGTTCAGTCATGTGCTGGAATGTTTCTTGGGGAATGACAACCTATTCTTCATGGAATGCAGCACTGTGGAGAGGTATCGCTGTCGGTCGGTGAGGCCTGGCACGAAGTCGGCGTTCCAAAACGTCCCAAAAATGATTCTATGGGATATAAGTCAGGACTCTGCGCAGGCCAATCCATTGCAGGGATGTTATTGTCCTGTAACCACTCCGCCATAGGTCGTGCATTATGAACAGGTGCTCGATCGTGTTGAGAGATGCAATCGCCATCCCCGAATTGCTCTTCAACAGTGGGAAGCAAGAAGGTGCTTAAAACCTCAGTGTAGGCATGTGCTGTAATAGTGCCACGCAATACAACAAGGGGTGCAAGCCCCCTCCATGAAACACACAACCACACCATAACACCACCGCCTCCGAATTTTATCGCTGGCTCTACATACTCTTGCAGATGACGTTCACCAGGCATTCGCCATACCCACACCCTACCATCGGATCGCCACATTGTGTACAGTGAATCGTCATTCCACACAACGTTTTTCCACTGTTCAACCGTCCAATGGTTACGCACCTTACACTAAGCGAGGCGTCGTTTGGCTTTTATCCGCGTGATGTGTGGGTAATGAGCAGTCGCACGACCATGAAATCCAGGTTTTCTTACCTCCCACCTAACTGTCATGGTACTTGCAGTGGATCCTGATGCAGTCTGGAATTCCTGTGTGCTGGTCTCTATAGATATCTGCCTATTACACATTGCGACCATCTTCAAGTGTCAGCGGTCTCTGTCAGTTAACAGAGGCCGGTATGCTTTTGTGCTGCACGTGTCCCTTCAGGTTTCCACTTCTCTATAATACCGGAAACAGTGGATCTAGGGATGTTTAGAAGTATGGAAATCTCGCGTACAGACGCATGAGACAAGTGACACCTAATCACCTGACCACGTCGGAAGTCACTGAGATCCACAGAGCTCCCCATTCTGCTCTCCAATGATGTCTAATGACTTACGAGATCATTCATATGGAGTACCTCGTTCTCGCTTTTCTAGCGCGTGGTCCCGGGTTCGATTCCCGGCGGGGTCAGGGGTTTTCACCTTGAGATGACTGGATGTTTGTGTTGTCCTCATCGTTTCATCATCATTCATGAAAGTGGCTTGACTGAACTGAGTAAATTTTGAGAATTTGTACGGGCGCTGATAACCGCGCAGTTGAGCGCCCCACAATCCGAATCATCATCATGATCGTCATTAGGGAGTACCTGGCAGTAGGTGGCAGCACAATGCACCTAACATGAGAAACGTATGTTTTTGGGGTGTCCGGATACTTTTGATCACATATTATACTTTTATTGTGTGATCTCGGTAAAATGATTTTGCGAGCTATTTGAGAGCTCTAGCTCCAGATATGCTATATGTTTGTTATGGAAATTGTATTCCTCGGAAATTAGCAAGTTGTGAGTGCCCTCCAAGACTAAAGCTAGGGATGCGGTTATCCCTCAAACAACTGGTTTCCTAACCGTTAGAACCCTTCGAAGTATCCGGCTTCCTGTTATTGTCTGTAATCAACGTAGAAATCGAATAAGACTGAAAAATTTTGACTCGCCGTTTTGACATGCATAGAATGAAAATATTAAATGAAATCAGCAAATAAAAGGAAACTTTGAGTCCACCGCTCGCTACTTTTCACGAAAAGTAATAAGCGATTGACTACTGTAGTGTTGCGAAATAGTAAAATGTAGGAAACGTGGAATATTGTCAAAGTTTCGTTGCCTATGCCGAGAGCCAGAGGCAGTAGGTTACCCAAGAGGCAGGAGGATTGCACATATATCGGAATGTGTCGTCATGCAGGGGCAATGGCCTGGTTACACACAACAGGCGAGAGAGAATTGCTTAGCACGCGGGTTTGTGTTAGATGGAGACTTTCGTAGAGTGTAAGACAGAGGTATAGCGTCAGCTGTACTGCATTTCACAACTTCGCGTAAGTCTGTCGTAACTACACGTAACTCTGTCACAAGAACACCTAAGGGGCAAGTACGACAGATGAATCAGCAGTATAAGTGGAACGAATGCGTTCATTACAAACGAACATGACGTCAGGACATCGCTCCTATTTACTTTAAATACGCCAGCTTTGACAGCAACAAGGCACTCGCAGTTAGACTTGCAGTTAGATGTGTACTGGGTCGCTGCGTAGCGCTCAGCTCGGTGATCGACATGTTAATCTTTATTAAGGAGATGTTGCAGTAAGGACGGCCCATCCAGCAGTAGACATGAGTGGACAGTACCATTTCTGGTCTTCTCTGCTGCCGCTGTCAGTCATCAAACCAGGATTAGCAGACATCACGATAGACTCGCTCGCCGCCAATGCTGACCACATCAGTGAGCCGTCGTCGAGATCGTGCAGGGCATAGGCCCTGTACATCCGCCGTTACAACCGTGTGAGCTGACGACGCTGGGGGACTGCAGCCCGTTCCGCCCATCCACCGCGGACGAGCCACCAGGAGGAGCAGAGGAGCAGGGAAGAAGACGGGGTGGGATAGAATACACTCCGCACTAAGAGAACGCCTCTTGTGCCAACAACGCTGGGACTCCAACCCGGAGCCTCCTACGCACAGCAGCTTGCTTTTCGCAGCAGAGCCGGCCTGCCAGCCTGGCGCCACCAGCCATGCGCGGCCAGTAATACGAAGTAAGGACATTCCTTCGCTATGTCACAGCACACGGCACTGCGCTAGCAAGACTGTGCAGCCTGGAGCTGGTGTCATCGCTACGAGCCAGCGAGGACTCGGGAAGGTCGTTGATATCACCAAGCCACATTGTACTCGGCAGGAATAAAGATGTTATGAATCAATAATGTTTCTTTTGCGTTTCTGACGCTTCCACAGCCATTTCCTAGCATCCTGACAACTGGAGAGGTCACCGCTCGGCCATCCAGTCCACCGTAGGCGACCAGGACCACCGGGGCGCCTACACTACTATAAAAATATCGCCAGTATTGTGATACTGATTAAAATTTTTTGAATATCCTCTGAGAAACCAATTTGTAATCGGGGCTCATACCACTGTTTAGGCATTAGGAATAGTCAATGTTAAACGAAGAAAACTGGGGTTACTTTTTGTGTGAAGTAGCCCTTTTTGAGGGCTACAAGCAGATAAAGGTATATTATGTAGACAAGGCCACAGAGCAGCTACTTTTTGTTTTATTGTATTCTATGAATGAATTGTTTAGTTTTTAATTTATTATTGTTGCCATAATTTTCTTCTTCATTTATTATTTCATAGAAAAGGTAGACAAATATTTAATCTTTTAAAGCAAATGAGGCATTGTACTTCATCGCTACGCCACTCTGCAAAAGTATTTGCGGGCTAGTGTTGGTGTCGTAATGCAGTACAACTGACGTACTGGGACAACAGCGAGAAACAACCTTATGGACCAGATAGGGGCATGTCTTACACACTGCACATATACACGTGTGCCTTACGCCGCGATATATGGCAATAAGGACAATACTGACTCAGCAAAGTTGTACCAATTCTTATGCCATGTATTTGCTGCCCGTTTCTGTCGGCATTGTTATTAAAATATCAGTGATCGTTGTTACCATCTTCTACAAGGACGTGGCATTTCAAACCAATGCAAATTTTACGAATAACAATTACTCATTTTTTGAAAACAATATATTTAAAAACGAAAAATTTTAGCAAAACTATTATGGATAATTGATATTTCGTTTTTTACTGAATTGTTACATAGAAAAATAAAAAAACACCTGTTATGACCGAGATAAAACACCGAGAAATATCGGATATTCGGAGCTAAAATACCGCTATCGGTTTTAAACTGCCGGTCTTTCCCATCCCTAACTGAAGCATTGATAAACACTCAATTACTTGAATCTCGTGGCCTGAGTTTATTAGTGTACTTCAATAATACCTTTCTACAAAGGATAAAATAAACCAGTGGCGGCCCACTCATTGCATTGTGCTTCATGAACTCCACGCAATCGGTCATCAAATAACACTAATCATGCAATAGTCTGTCATCACCAAGTATAAGAGTAATTACCAGCGAAGTGAGCGAATAAGTCGAGCCTCACAAGGGTACAACTGAACTCATATATTCCGCCTCTGCGTGTCTGTATAAAACAAAATTATCCTCCACAGCAGCGGCTGCAAAAGAGCTGTACCCCTACAGGAAGCATAATACTCTGGCGAACTCGTTTCCTGAAAAAAAATTTCAGTCTGCTCGTCAGTGTGGCGCGCAGAGATAGTCCGCCTGTCAGGGGACGTCGCCGTAATTTGGTCGTTATTAATGGCGGTGTCACCTGTAGACAGCTATCAGTTACGCCGCCTGCGACCGGCTCGCGCCGCGTGATGTATGAGCCAAACGGTGCTCGCTAATTGTGTAAGCGTTAAAAATTAATTTCCTCCTCTGTGACGCCCGCGAACCTCCGTGTACGCTTCCTCCACCGCGATACTCCCATCTGTGCGTGCATTGGCACATCTGTGTAACGCACATAAATCGTAGTAGGAGACCTGGTTTACTGATATGCATGAAATATTTATTCACCGCGGTTTACACAATTCTTTTCTACTACATACAACGTAGTTATACTCCGGAAAATCTCGCGTAAGAAATGTCAGGAACGTTTCCATTAACGTTCTAAATCTATTTACAGTGTTCCAGGTAACTAACGGATGTCATACTAATACATGTGCTGTTTTTATTACTATTAATATTATTTGTAAATAGCGCACTAGGACTACGTAGAGTACTTACAGTTCGGCATTTTCCTTTCTTTGTGCCTCTGTTTCTTTCATTCTCTTCCTGTGAGCTTCCTTTCTTTCTTCAGTCGATGTTATCCAGGTGTCTTGCTTCGGTTGTTCGTCTTGGTCGCCTTGGATGAATTAATAATCTCTGTGAAGAAACAGATAGGTGTGTGACGTATGGAAACTGAGATCGGTTCGGGTTGCGTGCTCGGACAGCCTGAGTTGTAAGGCGACTGCTCCCGATAAGCGGGGTATCTGAGTTCGAGTCCCGGTCCAGCACCAATTTTCACGTAATCGGCTTACGTAGTACATCTAAACCTATTGCAGTTAAGTTAAATTTCAGGAATAAATTGCGATAACTGAAACTGTAGTTCGTTATCAAACTTAAAGCATTTCATTATGTCCGTTTCAGCTTTACTCCTTATTTCAAAACAATTGAGTATTTGTTATTTATGACCGTCTTTGTTTATTCCTCTAATTTTTCCATAGAATCATAACCTCCGTATTCTAATGTTACAATGGATATTTGTGCATTGTTTATTTCCCAATGGCTTCTGAATCGTTATTGTCCGTCTAGAAGATCTAGGCCTAGAATTTTTCTAATATTTTGTTTTCCTTTTTGTCAATGATTTCAACGTCTGTTTTCCTGTTCAAAATAAGTGTTTCTTATCCATAGAGACATTCTGGTTTAATTACTGTAACTGAATTGTGTGTTATACTATCTGAGTTTTGTATGCTCAGGAGTGGGGCATCTAATTTGGTTTCTTTTTGTTTCAATTTAGTTTTGCTGAATGATTTCACCGAGATATTTCAGTCGTGGAACTCGTTTCATTTGGTCATATTTCGTCTCCTGTTTACGACTGCAAATGCTTCCAGAGCTAGACCTTGCTTTTTTAAGATAATAAGAAGAGTCATTCGTGGTCAACTAAGTAATTGGCGTTTTTTAAATCAATAAATACGCAGATTAAATTTTTGCAACAAATTATCTGTCTTCTGAGGGTTAATTTTAGGTTCAATATTTGCTCTGGACACGGACGGCCTATCTGAATACCGCCTGACATTCTCCAATTTTTGGTTCAATTTGTTTCTGTGCTTTATTCGAAGATACTGAGATAGAATTTTGCATGCAAATGATATTAGTGAGATTCACCTGTTGTTATTTGGATCTAATCCGTCTCTCTTCTTGTGTAACTGCTGAATTAACCCATTTTTTTCAGTCTCCTGGAATTTTTTCTGTTTGGCAGATGACTTGCATGATTTTTGTGATTTCTTTTACGTTGTCTGATCCTGTTGATTTCATGATTTCTGCTAGAACTCCATCATCCACAGATGCTTTATTGTTTCTTAGTCTTTTGCTCTATGTAGCTATTTCTTCTTCATCCAGATGAATCTTTTGCTCAAATACGGCGTATCTGGACTTAACTGTGGCCTCTCTGTGTCCTCTACAAATAGTTAGTTAGTTATATTAAACCAGAATATATTAAACGAACAACGTCATGGCATCTATGTCCACATCAAAAATTAAATAAAATTGAGTCAACATACTGAGCTAACAGAGTATTTGGCCTCATCAAAGTTTAAATCAGACGATATCATTATAGTAATTTAACAAGTTTATGCCATCGAGATTAAGGCGGAGCTCACCATCTGCAGCACCGTCGATAGAACAGACTGTGGTGCTTTCGTGCAGAGCCCAGTGGGGGGTCCGAATCAGAGGCTCAGGCGGTTCTGTGACCGTATAGGCTTCAGATTCCTTGGCTTCCGCGATCGGGTGGTGGGTTTCCGGGTTCCGCTTAATAGGTCAGGAGTCCACTACGCACAGGAAGCGGCTACATGGGTGGCGGGGGCTGTGTGGAGGGGACTGGGCGGGTGTTTACATTAGAGGGTTTCAGGAAACTACAGAAAGGAAGTCTGTCTAAAAAGCACAGGCAAAACACAGTTACGTAGTTGGAGAAACGATCGAGATTGTATTTACAAATTGTCGTAGCTGTGTTGGGAAGGAACCAAGAAGCCCTAAAATAAAGCACGGAAACTCAAATAATAATAGTTAAAAAAAGCTGGCTAAAGTCGGAAATAAGTTTAGCTGAAAGCCGGTCGCGCTGGCCGTGCGGTTCTAGGCACTTCAGTCCGGAACCGCGAGACTGTTACGGTCGCAGGTTCGAATCCTGCCTCGGGCATGGATGTGTGTGATGTCCTTAAGTTAGTTAGGATTAAGTAGTTCTCAGTTCTAGGAGACTAATGACCTCATATGTTGAGTCCCATAGTGCTCAGAGCCATTTGAACCATTTTTTTTAGCTGAAATTTTTCAAACAATTTAACAGTGTTCAGAAGGAATAGATTAAATACAGTTGGTGATGGAGTATTTCTTGCTGTCACAGGTAGTTTACCTTGTTGCGACATTGAAGTAGATAGTTACTGCGAAATAGTATGGGTAGAGTTTATACTCGACAGGCGGACTAAACTATTAATTGGATCGTTTTACCGACCCCCGACTCAGAAGACATATTTGCTAAACAGTTCAAAGAAAACTTTATTGTCATTTCAAATACGTAACCCACTCACACAAATTACAGTCGGTGGTGACTTCAATCTAACCTTAATATGCTGAAAAAAATATACGTTTAAAGCCGGCGGAAGGCATAAAACATTATCCGAAATTATACTGAATGCTTTCTCAGAAAATTATTTTGAACAATTAGTTCATGAGCCCACTCGAAGGGTAAATGACTGCGAAAGCATACTTAACCTCTTAGCAACAGATAATTCTGGACAAATAGAGAGTGTCATGACGGTTACAGGGATTAGCGACCACAACGCAGTTGCTGCTAGGCTGAATACCGTATCACTCACAGCCATTAAAAGAAATTGAAAGTATATTTATTTAAAAAAAGCTGATAAAAATGATCTTAACGCCTTTTTAAGAGACAGTCTTCACTCCTTCCGATCTGATTGTGTAAGCGTAGAAATACATGGAATTATTTGGAAGACAATTTCGACGGCAATTGAGAGATATACACCACATAAATTAATAAGTGATGGTGCTGATCCCCCATGGTACACAAAACGGGTCAGATCGCTGTTTCGAAAGCAACGAAAAAAGCATGCCAAATTTGAAAGAACGCAAAATCCCCAAGATTGCCAAAGTTCTGTAGAAGTTCGAAATACAGCGCGTACTGCAATGCGAGATGATTTTAATAATTTCGACAACGAAACTCTGTCTCGGAATCTGGGAGAAAACCCTAAGAGGTTCTGGTCATACATAATGCACACAAGTAGCAAGACGCAATCAATACAGTGCGCGATAATAACGGTGAAGTGATTGATGACAGTGCCACTAAAGCAGGGCTATGAAACACGGTTTTCCGAGACTCCTTCACCAAAGAACAGATAAATATTCCTGAATTCCAATCAAGAACATCCACCAAGATGAAAAACATAGAAGTGGATATCCTCGGTGTAGCAAAGCAGCCTAAATAACTTAATAAATGCAAGGCCTCCTACTAGATTGTATACTGGGCAGGTTCTTTCCAGAGTATGCTGATAAAATAGCTCCATATTTAGCAATGATATACAACCGCTCGCTCATAGAAAGATCCGTACCTAAAGACTGGAAAATTGCTCAAGTCACACCAATACCCAAGAAGGGAAGTAGGAGTAATCCGCTGAATTACAGGCTCATATCACTAACGTCGATTTGTAGTGGGGTTTTGGGACGTATACTGTGTTTGGACATTATGAAGTACCTCGAAGTAAACGATTTAATGACACATAGTCAGCACGGGTTCAGAAAATATGTTTTCCGTGAAACACAACTAGGTCTTTATACTCATGAAGTAAATAGTGATATCGTCAGGGGATCTCAGATTGATTCCATATTTTTAGATTTCCAGTAGGCTTTCGACACCGTTCCTCACAAGCGTCTTCTAATTTGACTGCGTGCCTACGAAATATCGCCTTAGTTGTGCTATTAGATTCGTGATTTCCTATCAGAAAGGTCACAGTTCATAGCAATAGACGGAAAGTCATCGATTAAAACGGAAGTAATATCCGGAGTTCCTCAAGCAAGTGGTATAGGCCTTCTATTGTTCCTGATCTATATTAACGACGTAGGAGACAATCTGAGTAGGCGTCTTAGCGTGTTTACAGATGATACTGTCAGTTACCATTTTGTAAAGTCATCAGATGACCAAAACAAATTGCAAAATCATTTAGATAAGATGTCTCTATGGTGCGAAAAGTGGCAATTGACTAAGTAAAGAAAAGTGTGGAGTTATTCACATGAGTAATAAATGAAATCCGCTAAATTTCGATTACGCGGTGGGTTACGCAAATCTGAAGGCTGTAAATTCAACTAAACACTTGGAGACTACAATTATAAATAATTTAAATTGGAGCGATCACATAGAAAACGTTGTAGGCAGAGCAAACCAAAGAGTGCGATTCATTGGCAGAACTCTTTGAAGGAGTAACAGGTCTACTAAAGAGACTACATACACTACGCTTGTCCGCCCTGTTCTGGGGTACTGTTGCCGGATTACATCGAAAAAGTTCCAAGAAGGGGAGCTAGTTTTGTATTATCGCGAAATAGGAGAGATAGAACCATAGACGTGATACGTGAATTGGAGTGACAATAATTAAAACAAAGGCGCTTTTCGTTCCGACGGGATCTTCCCATGAAATTTCAATCACCAGTTTTCTCCTCTGATAGGGAAAGCATTCTGTTGGCACCACCCTACATTGGGAGAAATGATCGTCACCATAAAATAAGAGAACTCATGTCTCGCACAGAAAAATTTAAGTGCTCGTTTTTCCCCGTGCGACGTTCGAGAGTGGAACGGTATGCGACAGCTTGACGGTGGTTCATTGAACCCTCTCCCAGGCACTTTATTGTGAATAGCAGAGTAATCATGTTGACGTAGATGTAGGTGTAACTGAAAAAGTGTCATCACGATCCCTCCATTGATAAAAATTCCAGACTGGTCACCATTCGGGTCTCTCGGAAGGGACTGTTGAAGACAACGTGACAATATGAAAAAGATTGCGCAGCCAACGAAAGCATAACGTTCTACGAGTCAGGGCTTGGAATGTGAGCAGTTTGAGCATGGCAGGGAAGCTAGAATATCTGAAAAGGGAAATTCTAAGACTCAGTCTGGATAGTAGGGGTCAGTATAGTCAAACAGAAAGAACACAAGGATATCTGGGCAGATGACTATGAGGGTGATTTAGTAAGATGATGAATAGGCTGAAGTTCAAGAGATTAGCAAGGAGGGAGCAATCTGTAGAGAAATGGGACATGGAAGTACTAAGAAATGAAGAGATACACTAGAAGTTCTCTGAGGCTGTAGAAACTGTGATAATGGCTTAGTAGGCAGTTCTCTTTTGAGAGAAAGTGACGTCTGTGAAAAGGACAATCGCAAAGCTGTGAAGAAAAACATCGGAACAAGGAAGGTAACTGCAAAGAAATCATTGGTGACAGAAGAAGTACTTAAACTGATCGACTAAAGTAGGAAGGTCAAAACTGTTCAGGGAAAATCAGGAATAGAAGAATGCAGACCACATACAAATGAAATAAATAGGAAGCATAGGTAACCTAAGGCAGAATATTTGCATGAAAGATGTGAAGAAATCGAAATAGACTTGGTTGTCAGAAGGACTCACTCGACACACGGAAAAGACTAAACAACATTCTGTGAAATTAAAAACAATGGCGATAACATTAAGAGCGAAACGGGAATTCCACTGTTAAATGTATAAAAGAGAGCAGATACGTGGAAAGGATACACTGAATTCATCTATGATGGAGAAAATTTGTCTGCTGAGTTGATAGAAAGAGAAATAGGAGTCGATAGGGAAGAGATATAGAATCCGCTATTAAAATCAGAATTTGAAAGAGCTTCGGAACACTTAATATCAAATAATGCAAAAGGGATAGATAACATTCCATCAGAATTTCTAAAATCATTTGGGGAATTGGCAACGAAACAAGTATTCTTGTTGGTGTGTAGAATGTGTGAGAGGGCGATATGGCATCATACTTTCGGAGAAACATCACACCCACAATTATAAAGATAGGATTTGTCAACCTGGTAAAAGTGTTTGACAATGTAAAATTGTGCAAGATGTTCAAAATTCTGAGAAAAATAGGGATTCGCTGTAGGGAAAGACAGATAATATACATATATACAACAACCAAGAGGAATCTATAAGACTGAAGGACCAAGAACAAAGTGATCGAATGAAACAGATATTACTGATACGATTCACTCGTAACGTTGCTATTCTCGATGAAAGTGAAGAAGAGTCACAGGATCCGTCGAACAGGCTGAACAGTCTAATTAGTACATAATATGATCTGAGAGTAAATCGAAGAAAGACGAAAGTATTGAGAAGTAGGAGAACTGATAAAAGCGAAAAACATAACATAAGAATTGGTGATCACGAAGTAAACGAAGTTAGGGAACTCTGCTACTTATTCACCAAGACAGCCCATAATGGACGGAGCAGGGGGACATAAAAACTAGACTAGCACTGGCAAAGCAGACATTTCTGGCCAATAAATGTCCAATGGAATCAAATATAGCTCTTAATTTGAGTAAGAAATTGCTGTAAAAGTACGTTTGGAGCACAGCATTGTATGGTAGTGAAACATGGACTGTGTGAAAGTCAGAAGAGACCTGAAGCATTTGAGATGGAGTGCTACAGAAGAATAGTGAAAATAAGGATGATGTACAAGGTGAGGAATAAGCAGGTCCTCTGCAGAAACGGAAAGAAAAGAAATAAATTGAAAACTCTGACAAGAAGAAGGCACAGGGTGATAGACATGCGCTGAGACATCAGGTGTTACAGTGAGTTGTAGAGGGTAAAACCATAGTGGTAGTCAGTGACTGGATTACATCCAGCAAATAATAGAGGATGTAGATTGCAAATGCTACTCCGAGATGAGATGGTTGTCTCAGGAGTGGAATTTGTGGTTGGATGCATGAAAGCAGTTAGAAGGCAAATGACTGAAAAATAGAATTGTGACAGGCTCACTAGTGTTTTTCCATTTGCAGCACACCTTTCCTATGAGTCACAGCAGATGGGAGTGCCCAGAAATCACCGTCGAGCAATAACGACTCCATCAGCCTTGTTTTTTTTCTGTAGTAATCTCCTTCAGAAGCCATTTTGGATCTGTAAGTAGCAATAACTTCAGCTTTCATAGACACTGGCTCGTGTCTTCAACATTGTCAGCGTACCATACTGAATACATGTTCTTGCATAGTAGATATGTGCTCTTGTGCTTGGATATCGAGGTGACGTTTTGCTCAATCGACACAGGAGCAGTTGAAACTACGTTTAGTTCCGAAACTTCTGAATGCTTACTATATGTTGCTGAGTGCAACTGGACGCACTGAACCTACTGTGTCTTTACTTGCTTTTATCCTTTCAACACTGATCTACAGAATTTTCCATGACAAATACCGCTCAGACTTCTCCTATACATTCATTGCCCACAGTATGCAGACGGAACGCCATATGTCATCAAATAATGAACACAAAAGAATGGCCCTGAACTAGAAGAAATCCTAACAATAGCCCATACATTTCATAAGTCACTTACCTCACAGATACAGACAGCTAAATGAAAAGATTCAAACTTCTGTAGGCTCTAACTACAAATTATGTAATCTTCAGTAATTTCTCAACCATTACCAAATACATCGATCATCGTTTTATAATCCATGTCCAACCAACATTAAATCCCCATGATGGACATATGTACAGATCATCCGCTTGCGGCAAAACTGCTCACCTGTATCACTGCTAACTTTTAACTTCTAACTGCGAGTCCGTCCAGCCAGAGTCTCTTACAGAGGGAGCACAGCATTGTCCGTGACATTAAAGCAGTCTATAGCGCTACCAATCCACAGACATATAAAGAGGCTACCTACACAGTTTGTTTACTGGGGAAGCTATGGCGCTGACATATTAGTGACACATAGGACTGACAAGCATTGTGCTTTGTCAGAGATTCTAACGCTCGATTCTTTTATTGTGGAACAGATAAAGATGGGTTTGTACCAACAAGATTAAGGTACTGTCCGAATCTTGTTTTGAAATTTCTTCCAGTCTATCCTCAGAACATTTTGATGTGTGTCCATGGTTTGACAATGCTTTTATTTTCATTTCTCTGCGTGTAGCTTTATAGAGTAAAATTTGTCGACTAAGGTGGGATTATGTCAATTGCTTTGCGTAATTTTGTGTGCATGGTTTTAGTTCAGACGTTATGATTTCTTTAGTGAATATATCATTAGTATGTAATACTGGTTCCACTACATACTGGGCGCCTGGTACAACAACTGTTTATGAAATAAGACCGTCTCGGTTGCAGAATCTTTTTTGTTTATAGGACATGACACGTTTCATCCTTTAGGGGCATCATCAGATTGACCTTGGGGTGAGAAATGACAATAGTGAGGCATAAGAAGATTAAAATGGAGTTCTTATAAAAACACAAAGGAGGGGAACTTCCTGGATGTGCAGCCGTCTCCACAGTTAACCATAACTGTGAACTTACATAAAAGGTAATGTGGAAAACCCACATTAGTCCATTAATGCCTACATATGGCATTAAGATAAAATTTTATAAGGAACTATCATCCTATCGGTAGATCGCGTTGGATAACCAACGTGCTTATAGAAAGCGATTGCATACCTGAATTTCATATCCGGAAGACGAATTACATAAAGCAGTGAATTATTAAAATGGCATTTAGTGCAAAAGTGTTAATAAAACACATATCTATAAAATGCACAATTTCTTTTTAACTTCCGTTAAACAGTAAAACTTAAAACGACGCTAAGACATTAGCCATACCGATAAAACCAGTTAAAAGAATAGTAATTTAAAAAAATGACAACGTAGTGTTACATTCACAACAAAACCTATTGATGGGTTGGAATAGCGGGTACCATAATATCATAATAAGATTGATTTCCGCTTACCAACTGATCGTTTAATAAAATACAGTTCCCAGTTCTGGATTGTTCCAGGAATTCAGTTTCCTCAAAAAGATTTAGCGTTTTCCCTTTGCTGACGGTATGGCGTACATGTTAATTGCTCAACGTCGGGGAGCGGTGCTCACTAGATTTTGGGTGCTCTGCAAAGGCCGAAATCTGTGTAATTTGTCCGTACGTGTTAAGCAAACGTTCACTATATCTGGTTCGAAATATCCTACCACTGTGGCCCGCACATGAAGCTTCACATTCGATGCACTCTAATCTGTAAACTCCGGATTCAGCGTGTTTGTCTTTAGTAGATATTTCATTATGGATACACCGATGCTGGACTTTGTCGAAGAAAAAGCGACGTCCACACAGTATTTTGTAAATAGATTTGCAGCGCCATACGATAAGGTGCCCACAAACGGGAGCTTAACAAATCTAGAATTCTTGACTAAGGGACCTAACGGAATTTTAGATTCATCAGAATTGGCATTCTTGTTGCTATAGATCATCTACAGTGTTAGAGTTGTATTGGTTGCTGATAGGAATATTCTTAAGGTTAGCTAATTCTTTTTCGGTGGAAGACTGACAGGGGAAATTCTGTGATGCGGCGAATCATTAATTTGAAGGAACTCGTCTTTTGACGATGTGTGTGACTACAAGAGGAATAAATAATGGAATCACTTGTTGTTAGTTTACGAAAGACGTCAAATTTGACACTATCTTCCTCTAGTTGTAACTGTAGGTCTAAGTAGTTGTGAATCTTGTTGTCATTCATTATCCCGTGAGTGAAGGCCATCTGAGGGTGTAGCGGGTAACAATCTTCAACTAGGAACGGGACTTAGTCAACGATGATAAAAATGTCATTGACGTAACGCCTACAAAAAAGTATCTGTTTGGATCTAACTGTGTCGTTCTTAAGATACTCACCTTGTACACGGTTAACAAAAATATCGGCAATTTTCTTTTATTCCTTGGCATTTAACTGGTTTTATAGGTCTGACTAATGTTTTAGCGTGATTTGAAGTTTTACTGATTGAGGGCTTCTAGGAAAGTTTACAGGTATCTTTCCACCCGTACTAATATTGTATTTTTGTCCTACTTTATCAATATACCTACACCTAACTTCCATTTTTAACAATTCGCTGTTTTAAAAAAATGGTTCAAATGGCTCTGAGCACTATGGGACTCACCTGCTGAGGTCATTAGTCCCCTAGAACTTAGAACTAGTTAAACCTAACTAACCTAAGGACATCACAAACATCCATGCCCGAGGCAGGATTCGAACCTGCGATCCTATTCTCGACAGCGATATCTGCTGTCAGCTGGGCGCGACGTTCCATGGTGTGCACGCCGGAACGCTGTTTGATCCGTGTTAAGTAAGACTTCTTAAACTTTTCTTGGTTTGTCATAGTTTTCCTCTCAAGCAGACATTGCAGTTGTTCTTGGTGTTGTACTCCAGGTTCCGTAGTGCTTTTATTCAACCTATGATGGTAGGACTATGGTCTCATAAAAATTTTTATCTTAATGCCATAGGTGGGCATTAACTGACGAATGTTGGCTTTCCACATCAATTTTTTCGTTAGTTGACATTCACCCCTAGGCCAATATCATGATGCCCCAATAACATGAAACGTGTCATTTCCTGCAAATAAAAACGATTTTGAAATCGACACTGTCTTATTTCAAGAAATTCATTACTATGTCTACTCCGATCTGTTAATGTGCTTCTTTGTGTGCTTTAGGATGTTAAGAGCTGTTGTGAACTATGCGTATTGTAGTGTTCTTTGTCCGGAAGATGAGGAAATTGTGCACTGGACCATTTTTTAGTTCTGCTGTATGTAGAAAGTCTATTTTCCTTTTCCGCTCGACTTCAAATGTAATTTGTTTGCTTCAAGTAATTCACAATGTGTAGAAGTTATTTCCTTTTCTGTTCCTTCAAATGAAGTAAGTATGTCATCTTTATATCTGCAGTCATAACGAAATGTATCAACACATTTAGGGTTTTGACCGAAAACTGCAATTCAGCGTATACTCTAGAACAGACTTACTTTCGTTTTAATGTTGGAATAACACATTAAGTTTTATGTCTAGATCAAATTTGTTGATGTTCACTTGTGTTATATTCGTCAGTTGCTTTCATAATGGTATCAAATACGGAATGGAGTCTTACAGTAGTTTTCCAAATTGTGTGATGCCCTTTAGAGGTTGTTAGCTGCTGGTTCATTTATTCAACATTTCTAAAGATCAGTGATGAGTAAATAATGTGTTGCTCGGCGATGGCTAACATTGCCCTCATACAAAGGCCACGCGGGCCGAGAGTATCGCACCCAACAGGTATTTTACTTACGATAAACTGCACAGCTTACAACAAAACTGGGTACACAGATTAACAACAATTAAAAATTTCCTTCTCCTCATTGTAAGACTACCTTAGTCCGACTTGTGCCGTAATCATTGTTGAAACATGAGGAAAAGGGTGTGTGCCTATTCACTAAATTTTTCGTTTGGAAAGGAAGTGCTAAATTAATTGACGATTAATAGACCAACAGTTGACAATTACGCACACAACTTGAAAATTATTACTAATAACCAATGAAACTTTGCACTGAGTACACCATGTAGTTATGAAGAGGGAAGGCTATAGTGAAGGTCTGGTCATTCGTCTCTAGTTTCGTATTCAGGCAGTGGAATTTTTCAGTATTTTGTTAATGTACTACACAGATTCGTTCAAGTATGAGTAGCCCTATTTTAATTCTTCGCAAACTCTATTAACAGTGTGTACAATTCAGGCCACGTTTTATAAGTTACATAACGTAGACATGAGATTGGAAAATACAAGTAACATCTAACGTACCTGATCTTCAATCATTAAGTGATTATAGTTTTCTACATCAGGCCACAACACTAACGTATTGTTGAAATTTAGCATCAGGTTAGCATTGTCTGTTTTATCAAGAGAGTAAGATTTGACTTGCTCTCCATTCAGGAGACCCATCTGAAAATTGTAATACATACGTATTCTGCCTGTCAGTCATTTTATCTGTATTAAAACACACCGTTTAATGAAAATATACTCTTTTGCGACTCTTTTCTTCATATGGATGCTGAAAGTACAACATTCTTAAAGTATTCTCCTCTACAACAAACTTTGCGGTATACTTATCAGGATACGATTCCATAATAGGATTGTTGATCGTAGAAAGGGAAACACTACATGCTAGAGATGCTGACACGAAGTTGTAAAAAATTCATTTCCACTTTTATAACTTGAAGGTACAAGTGCTTTACGAGTGAATTGCCACATTTCCCTACTGTCAACCTATTCATAGCACGACGTCCGCTTTCCACATGCTGATGAAAACAATCTCTTTGATGCTTTTCCTCATATGCGATGGGAGATTAAATATGCTTCTCCTTACAACAGATATCTTGTTTTGGGTTTGGTGTTAGCTAAAGTGCTTAACAGTGTCATAAAATCAGTGCTCCGTTTTGGTTTCTGCATATTCTCTGCAGACAACAAATATTGAACAAGCAAAAGAGTACCACAAGTAACACAAGCTACACTCTCCACTGTTTGTGGCATACTAAACCTGGAACTGCCTCTGCTCCTGGAGTTTTCACGAAATAGGTCCATGCAAACAGTTAGGACGACGACCATTTTCAGAACTCATCTACTGAAGATTTCGCTTTTTATTAACTAATCTTATTTGTACAATGCAAACAATTAGCACGGCGACCATTTTCAGAACTCATCTAATAAAGATTTCGCATTTTACTAACTGTTTTCATAAGTGTTTCGTTTGTTTTGTATCATCATTCATGATTTATAATTATGTAACAATAATGTGTTGCATTTCCAAAAGACAAATCTTTCTTGGTTCAAATGGCTCTGAGCACTATGAGACTTAACTGCTGAGGTCATCAGCCCCTAGAACTTAGAACTACTTAAACCTAACTAACCTAAGGACATCACACACATCCACGCCCGAGGCAGGATTCGAACCTGCGACCGTAGCGGTCGCGCGGTTCCAGACTGTAGCGCCTAGAACCGCTCGGCCACTTCGGCCGGCACAAATCTTTCTTCACTACTCGTCAAGTGTCAAAAGATTTCTTTAGAAGTAATGGCGCTGCCTTTTCTACTTTTGTTGGATCAGCGTCAGACATGTAACCATCAAATTTTTGAACGGATGTAAATCGTCCATTTAAATGAAAAAATTCCAGGATATATTTTCTGAGAATGAACATGAGTCAGAAGAGGAGACCGAAGAGAAAACATGAGATAGCGTTGATCCTTACTGTTTCTAAGCCGTAAAGATGGGGAACAATGTGAAAAGTCAGCCGGAACTCCAACAGCATGAGATGTTATTCAGAGAGCCTGGAAGCACTGTGTCACTTTAATTATGTAATCGACAACAAAGGTATTCAACTGGAATTCAGCCTGATAAGTATGCACTTCACGAAGTTTTACCATGTAAAATGTAAACACAATAAGAATGTTTCACAACGAAATACCACAGATCTCTGTGAGTCATCAGCAGTAATTAAAAATTCTCACCAGAAAACTTTTCAACATATTTCGTCCTCATAACAGCCTACTTGATCTCTAGTGTGATGTAATTCCCTCTCATACTAATTTTGAAAATTCAAAATGGTGAGCAAAGTCTTGAATGTAGTGATGCATTTATCTCACAAGAAACACTTTCGTGCAAAGATCTGAACATTCAATAGTTAGTCTCAGAAAGAGCGTCAGTGGGTTCTATTATCAGAGAGTTAAATTTGAAGACGAGGAAAAAGTGCTGCAACAGCTCTGAAAAAAAAAAGTGCCAAATGTGGCAACACAGAAAAAGGAGTAAATCACGCTGGCGGTGAAAAAAGTGTGCAAAGAGGCGCAATAAAATCAGATTTAGGAGCTTTTGTTTCATGTTTTCTTTGCTGGTATAGAATTTTGAAAACACTGAAATTCCAATAAATTATAAGGTACATTATCTAAAACCCGTAGGTGCACAGATAAACAATCAATTCTGCAAGTGATCTGCAATGAGTATACGGGGTGTAACTCGTAATGTTTTGTAAATGTTTTTACATGTGGTCCCTTAATACGTACACACATCAGCATGTTTGATGTTCATTCTCTATGTAAAACAGTCTTCCCGCAAACACGTTACATAGTTTAATAGCTGATGTTCTCTGCATGGCCGTAACTGCAGCGTTAGGTGGAATATGCTTGTCAGTATAGACCCTCTGTCTTGCGACCATGCGTCCACACTTCAACACACTACCTGCCGCACGAGAGAAAATAAGCATTTTCCTACAAGTACTCAGAGATACTAACCAACCTTGTAATAGCTATAATAGCTATTATTATTAGTCAGCAAATGAAGTAAGTGCATATGTAATATCTCTGCACCTCTGCACCTATACCCGTGACGACTTGTGTATGCCTATGTTCTACATGCAGAGAGCCTTTTCAGCCGCCTCGCAGACTGCTTGCTTACGGCTCCTCGTGGCTGGTGAGGAGCCGCGGCACCAGCTGTGGGAAGTGATTCCGGACCGCTAATGGGACCGCGGCTGAAGCAGCAGCCCAATGCCGGGCGGGGTGGAGTGCGGGGGGTAGGATAAGGTAGGGTAGGGCCGTAATCGCCTCTCGCCATTACCAGCGTAGCTAAGGCCCGGCCCGCTCTGCTTTTCTTGACGCGCTTTCGTTCACGTAAAGCCTCTTACCATCTACAAACACGCCAGAGTTGCCAACTTGGAAGCTCGCCGTTGCAGCGAGCTGCCGTGACACGTTGTCCACTGGGTCATCACCAACTACACGTCCGCAGAGCGAAAGGTTGTCACGACCGTGACAGATGCCTCACTTTTACGTCATTTTCAGCAAAAAAATTCCGGTAGACAGCTGTACGCTATTTTCTTTCAGTTTTTGATGATACTATGTTACTGAACCACGGAAAGTGGCGTTAAGGCAAGAATTTCCACAAAACATGGTTACAATCAATTAATAGCCACTAGATGCAAATATTGTCCATGGTAAGAGGAAAAACGACCTGTTTAATCAATCAGTTGTAAATGAAGTTAAAACGCAGCTATTCTCGTAACATATACATTGTATTGTATTCTATTGCATTGAACTGGGGACCTAGAAACGACGGACAGGCTTCGTCCCCGCCATAGCCCGCAGTGGTACACAAACCTACAACAGGCTACAGCAGTCCACTCACCCTACCGCCGTCCCAGACCGAACCCAGGGTTATTGTGCGGTTCGGCCCCCAGTGAACCTCCTCGGGAACGTCTCATACCATACGAGTGTAACCCCAATGTTTGGGTGGTAGAGTAATTATGGTGCACGCGTACGTGGAGAGAGTGTTTGCGCAGCAATCGCCGACGTAGTGTAACTGAGGCGGAATAAAAGGAAACAGCCGGCATTCGCCGCCTTAAAAACCATCCACAGACTGGCCGGCACATCGGACCTCGACTCTAACCCGCCGGCTAATCGAGAGGGCTAAGATATACATACTCGTAGGCCAAACGAATAAATTTTTGCGAGCGTAGTCCCTCAGTACGTAACAAATTTAAAAAAAAAAGTGTTCCACGTTTTACAGTCTTGGAATGTGATACCCAAGTCAGTAGTGACTTCATTAGGGACAAGGAGGTTTCACTTCAAGTAGCAAACACGAGGAATGAAGAATGGGTTTAACGTCTCGTCGACATCGAGGTCATTAGAGACGGAGCATCGTTAGAGACGAGCACAATATTGATTGTGTCAAGGATGGGAAAGGAATTCGGCTGTGCCCTTTTCAAAGAAACCATCCCGGCATTTGCATTTGATTTCGGGAAATCAAGGGAAACTTAATCCGAATGGCCGGATACCGGTTTGAACTGTCGTAAAAGCGAGTCCAGTGTGCTAACCTCTGCGGCACGTAGGTAGGTAAACAAAAGGGAAGTACTGAATATTCAACAATAACTGGAAGATGCATGCCTCGACGGTCCAATTTGGATGTGGCAGACGACGAGTCGAAAGGCTTCTGGTCTAATGCCCTGTCAGTCCTAGGATTTTTATCTGTCTGTTATCACTATTTTCATCTCGAGTTGTGGTTTGGAGCCAACGTTGAACTGTAAGTCTGCCTGTAACTTGCTGGTTGAACAACACAGTTACTACTGCCTCGGTAATACTAGGTTGATTTACGTTGTTGTAGACTAAGAAACAGCGAATTCTCTCTGTTATAAGGTGAACGCCGAGATGGATATAAGAACTGAGTGAGCTGGCACCATCCGGCAGTAGTCATGCTCCGTAGGACGCACCTGAATTGTGCGATCCTGATGCCATACGGTAGCAACTACCATAACTCACTAGCTGCAGATTCCAACTCAAACCGTAACTTTTGTAATCAGTATTGTTTCACACAGTCATGACTGTTAAAGTTGCACTTGTTTATTGTCTAATAATTTCTTATTAAACAGGAGTGCGTGTTGGGTAAACAAACGTTATTGTCAAAACGGATAAATGTGCTCAGAGAGAGAGAGAGAGAGCAGTGCTTATAGCGAAACCAGAGATGTATAGAAGTTAGGGAAAGTACCAAAAGAAAAAGTGACTTGCTAGCCCATCTACTTTAGTGGAGGCTGTTGAAAAGAGTGCGAAGCGAGCATGTCATGGGCACTGTGTACGAAAAAGCCCACTTATTTAGAGTTGTATAAAATCCTACTTTTGAACCGCCAAGTATGTTCTAAAATTACGCCGTCGGTGTCCGTAAAGCTGGCCACGTACTCTAAAGCTACTTAACAGTCAGCTTCTGTACTTATGAAATGGACAGCAAGGGGTTGCCTGGTCTGATTATCAGGTAATTTTACAAAAGAAGCAGCGTCGTATACGGAATGCGTTCACAGCCTGCGGCCATGCGTAATTAAGTACTGTAGTTTGTAGAGCCAGGCTCTCTTTCGCGTCTGAGAAATGACTCTACTTACGACTTAAATGAAAAATTCTGTTTTCTTTTCGTAAACAGCGAAAGAATCTCTTTCCTCTAGTCAATGCTCTAAAGTTTATTCATATTTCACAGGTCTGCACGTTAAAGCTGGAGCAAGGTATATTACAATTTTCAGAGGGAAACAAGTTTTTTGTCACAGATTGTACGACATGTAGCGAAAATCACGACTCTGACTGCCGCAGGTAATAAATCACTTCAACTACTGTTCAGAAAAAGCACTGTAGCGATACTAATTTCAGTGCAAGCAGTTTTTACCGTTACGTGTGTTCAAGTTAAGCCGTTTAATGTTCAGTGTCTACACTTCAGTAAAATGTTTTTTTTTTTATTTTATGTTTACTGCAATTTGTGTTAAAGCTGAGCATGTAATTACTGATGCTGAATGTTCATTGCACAGTTACACATACAAAAATGGCTCTGAGCACTATGGGACTTAACATCTGTGGTCATGAGTCCCCTAGAACTTAGAACTACTTAAACCTAACTAACCTAAGGGCATCACAAACATCCATGCCCGAGGCAGGATTCGAACCTGCAACCGTAGCGGTCACGCGGTTCCAGACTGAAGCGCCTAGAACCGCACGGCCACACTGGCCGACTTTACACACACAACCAGCCACCACAGTGCGCACTGTACAGCACGGATTTTACATCCATTAATTTACTGTTTGTGTTTTCATATAATCGTAGTTTAATAGTGTCTGTTACGTGTGTTGGTATTACGTTATTCAAGTCAATTTCTTCTATTTATGATACTCATCCCATTCCCCCAGTCATCTCGTTATTAGAATGCAGGTTTTAATAAGGGTAGTAACTTGTTAACTTCTCCCCTATTATATTTTCATGCAAAACTGTAAATGTAGTAACTTAAGTGTACAGCCTTGTCGTTATATGAATATTCCAGTACTAAATTTCGAACAGTTACTACACGTGACTGCTATCACTTCCGATCGTTCCCTCACAGTCACCTAAAGCTCATTCCTAATTCAAAACGGACGAATCTGGTGAAAACAAGAGGTAGAACTGCACTGGGTCAGTCACTTAAAAAGTCGGAGGATGGCAGCGGCACACCACCTCCATGGCTTGTAAAGCGCTCAGATGTTCAAACCGACCTTTGGAAGTTTATTTTCACTTGAAGAGAGAGCCGCCGATGTGTTAAGTGGACAAACAAAGTGACGTAATGAAGAATTTATTGACAAGTTCTGCACAGTTCTGAAAAGCTCAGGTTATGAACGACGTTGCTGCAACCTTTTCTTGTTTTCCACAGTACTCTTTCCATTTTTGGATCTCATATAATTAAATTTTCCTTGAGCCATTTGAATCTCAACTTTATCTATGATAATGGTATAATCTGAAGAAGTGAATTAAAATTTGCTTGATGGCCTCGACTTGAATCCAAGCCTCTTTACATACTGGGCATGTGTGTTTGCCATTACCCCACCAAAGTAGTATAAATAAGACAATTGCATGGGCTACCCTAGACCATTGCCCTCCCTAACATAAACTGGGATAGTCCGTATAGATATCTTATTTTCACTGTTGTGGTGGTATAATGGCCATCACACCTGCCTAGTAAGGAAGAAGACCTGGGTTCAGGCTCCAGCTGTGGTGCAAACTTTAATTCATTTCTTCAGCATCTGTCGTTACTGTCGATGAAGTTGAGACTCAAATAACTGAAGGAAAATCTATTTGCATTAGGTCTATAGATCACCTGCATCTGAAGGACAGGCAAGATTTCCCGATTAAGTCCAATGTTGGGGTGCTATTCCAATGTTGGAGAGCCTTGGCAATAGTGACGATTTAATTAGAGGAATGTAAGCTGACCATGTGAATTGGAATTTGTGTTAGGGAGGGCATTGGACTAGGGTTGTCTGTGCAGCCGTGTTATCTATACTGCTGTTGTGGTGTAATGGCTGGCCCACCTGCCTTCAGACCAGAAGAAAGTTACTACCCTCAGGCAAAAAATAACTGAGCAAATATACAAGTTACATTTTTAACAATACTGGGAGCGATGAACATACTGAATACAAGACGTATATGGAAAATGAATTCGAGGAAAAGCTCAAGTATCAGAATCACAATAAGAATTAACGTAACATACGCCGAACTGTCTTCAACCGAATGGGTATAGGTTAGGAACATGTGGATTCCACGCGCAGAGGGGATGGATTGAATCACGTTCCCGACCCTAACCTCACCTGCAAGTCACACATGAAAAATAAATCAGTAGTATAGCAGATATCTGGTGCCTGTTATAAAGGAAGATCTTGAACTCTGTAAGGATGCGTTTAGAAGGCTGGAATTGACAAGAAATAACAAGGCAGTGAAGGACTTTGCGATGTCTCTGTTCGGGACTGCTCTTCTGTCGGCGTAATTTACCCTGAAAGGAACACACATCAAGGATTTACTGAATGATTAATTCGGGTCTGGGAAATGATGAAGAGCCGCGCCGGATTAGGCGATCGGTCTCAGGCGCTGCAGTCATAGACTGTGCGGCTGGTCCCGGCGGAGGTTCGAGTCCTCCCTCGGGCATGGGTGTGTGTGTTTGTCCTTAGGATAATTTAGGTTAAGTAGTGTGTAAGATTAAGGACTGATGCCCATAGCAGTTAAGTCCCATAAGATTCCACACACGTTTGAACAAATGATGATGAAGAACCTCAGGCTGCAGAAGAAGAAAATTTGCATGCTGAACTGCCACCAATTGAAGGTGACAGTGAAGATGCTAAATGTGTGCTACTGCTGTAATTTATGACTGCAGTTACCTTTCACCTTATTTGTGTCATTTCATTGTAAGCTAGCCATTTTTGTTAATGTTTTTGTGGAATAAAAGAAGAAAAAAATTAATTTATTTTTACAGCTTCTGTCATTATGTTTCCGTTTATGGCACACAATTTTCAGATGTGTTTCAGTAAACCTGCTTATCGTTTATGCAACGGCGTCTTTACAATTTTAGATCTGTTTCGTCATTACATCGTATTAAGCGTATCCATGGATTAATACATTTATTTTAGTCCCTGTTATAATGCATGAGTGCACTGTACATAATATTGCGCATTATTTAATTTGAAAGAAAGGGAAATAACTGCTCTGATAGCATTTGTTAATCCGTGTATGTTATATTAATAACTCTGACTATAATCAAGCTGTTCCTTAATATCGTTGG
Organism: Schistocerca serialis cubense; assembly: GCF_023864345.2. NCBI lineage: Eukaryota > Metazoa > Arthropoda > Insecta > Orthoptera > Acrididae > Schistocerca > Schistocerca serialis. The sequence continues at coordinate 647,396,374 of NC_064638.1, read as the reverse complement.
TGCACCGGCAAAAAGTATTGGGCTTATAAGAGTGGCGTATTATTTGTATCCTATATTATATACTGCAAGTTCTACTGGGTAAATTTGTAAAATATTTAATGGCGATTCACATCTCTGTATTTACGAGCAGAAGGCGATAGCAATCTTTGCAGTGATAGAAGAATTTTACAGAGCCATTCATACGCTCAGTACCGTTGTAACGATTGTAATGTGTCTTGCATTTTCACTTATGTTTATTTATCTATTTGTATGGAGCGTCGTTTGTGTAAGTGAGGAGTATATGTAATTATGTATACAACACCGGTTTAACCGAGGTTAATAATGGTGCTTATTCATTCGTGTATATGCGCATGGTTCAATAGTTTCGAATACAAGGTTGTTATTCGGATTAAGTGAGGATATCACTACACTAATATTCCCCGCATTTCTGTTTTCTATCCATCCAAGCTATTGCTCATGAGGTGGCCTTATGATCTACGTCAACAGAGTGGCAGACCAAATGTGTCACAAATTGTTACGTACATAAGTTTTAGTCGCACTAGATATTCCGTTGAGTTGATTAACAACAGTAGCAGTAGAGCTTGGAAAAACAAATTAGTTACAAAATGACGGTTAATTCACGATTCCGTCGCTAGTGTGGCCGAGAATGAACAATTGACAACGCTGCAGCTATCGGCAGTTGTCTTGCTTTTTCACGAAGCCGAAAGTCCCGCTGTCATTCAAAGGCAGATTCACAAGTAGCTTAATGCACGATGGGCGCCTTGCAAGAGAACCATTCACCGGCTGCATGGTAAATTTGAACAGGATGTAGCAATCCTGGAAGTGAAGCGATCTCGGTTGATGACTGTTTGTCGCCGGAGAATGAAATGAAATGATCGTATCACATTGTTGGTCGGAAGGCCCCATCCGGGGAGGTTCGGCCACCGAGTGCAATCGGAGAATATTAAAGCGGTACGAGTTGCTCCAGATGAGCCCCAGCAAATCGTCCGGCAAGGCAGCAGTGCAACTGAGAACATACAGACGCTCCGTTCCAGGAATTCTTCAAAGTGGCCTCCGGATGTACCCGTCCAAGATGACCTCCACGTAGAAGCTCATTGCAGAACTTAAGTGGCAAAGACTACTGTTTGTCAGCTAGGCGAAGTACACGGAACAAACTGTCAACAACGTATAATATTCAGGCGAGGCGCGTTTTCATGTGGACGGTGTGTTTAACAAAAAAAGTATACGCTTTTGGCCTAGTGAAAGAACGCAAATACTTTATGAATTACAACATCATGCTCCGAGGATTACAGTGTGGTTCGCAGTTTCAGGCAGGGGCTTATTGGACCATTTTTCTTTGGAGAAACAGTGAACAGTGGACGTTATTCGAGTATGCTCTGCAGTAATTTAGTTCCGCTGCTTCCTGTTACTGCGTTGCCCTTCAGCATCAAACGTTACTGTAAATAAAGTTACAAACTCGTGTTTGCGTCTGGTTGGTATCTGATAAAAATATAAAACTTCTTTTGATATTGAAACACGTAATACTCGAGTACAAAGCAACAGAACGCTGTTAACATTTAAATTTGACCGGAAGTATGTGAAGCTCATGCTACACGATGCGGAATCCAGACTAGCCAGTACGTCAAACAATTCGCCAGCGAGAAAGCTGTCCGTTTTTAATGAAATTTGCATACGCTATTTGACTGATATACAGGGTGTCCCACTCAAACCTCCCTGATTTCCAGCAGGAGCCATTAGAGGAAAACCACAGTAGGTATGACATTGAAAAATGCACAGGACGCCAGCCCCGGTGGTCGAGCGGTTCTAGGCGCTTCAGTCCGGAACGGCGCGGCTGCTATGGTCGCAGGTTCGAATCCTGCCTTGGGCATGGATGTGTGTGATGTCCTTAGGTTAGTTAGGTTTAAGTAGTTCTAAGTTCTAGGGGACTGATGACCTCAGATGTTAAGTCCCATAGTGCTCAGAGCCAGCCAATGCACAGGACGCAGGAGAGAAAAACCACAGTAGGTATGACATTGAAAGATGCACCTCATTGTAGAGCATCTCCTGTGTCAGAAGTAGCAAGTTTGGTCGCCAGTGAAAATGGCGACTCCACAGCAGTGTGCACAACCAGTAGAGTCTTTTTGAGAAAGAAATTCGCCGATTACTGTGCAAAGAAATCATCGTCGTTTGTATGAATGTGATCCACCTGATGTGAAAACAATTAAGGTGGACATAGTACATGAAATTCGCTGAAATTTGACATTTTCTGTTTTCTACTCTATAACGTACTTTGGACTTCCCTGACCATTTTGGTGTATAATACACTCCTGGAAATTGAAATAAGAACACCGTGAATTCATTGTCCCAGGAAGGGGAAACTTTATTGACACATCCCTGGGGTCAGATACATCACATGATCACACTGACAGAACCACAGGCACATAGACACAGGCAACAGAGCATGCACAATGTCGGCACTAGTACAGTGTATATCCACCTTTCGCAGCAATGCAGGCTGCTATTCTCCCATGGAGACGATCGTAGAGATGCTGGATGTAGTCCTGTGGAACGGCTTGCCATGCCATTTCCACCTGGCGCCTCAGTTGGACCAGCGTTCGTGCTGGACGTGCAGACCGCGTGAGACGACGCTTCATCCAGTCCCAAACATGCTCAATGGGGGACAGATCCGGAGATCTTGCTGGCCAGGGTAGTTGACTTACACCTTGTAGAGCACGTTGGGTGGCACAGGATACATGCGGACGTGCATTGTCCTGTTGGAACAGCAAGTTCCCTTGCCGGTCTAGGAATGGTAGAACGATGGGTTCGATGACGGTTTGGATGTACCGTGCACTATTCAGTGTCCCCTCGACGATCACTAGTGGTGTACGGCCAGTGTAGGAGATCGCTCCCCACACCATGATGCCGGGTGTTGGCCCTGTGTGCCTCGGTCGTATGCAGTCCTGATTGTGGCGCTCACCTGCACGGCGCCAAACACGCATACGACCATCATTGGCACCAAGGCAGAAGCGACTCTCATCGCTGAAGACGACACGTCTCCATTCGTCCCTCCATTCACGCCTGTCGCGACACCACTGGAGGCGGGCTGCACGATGTTGGGGCGTGAGCGGAAGACGGCCTAACGGTGTGCGGGACCGTAGCCCAGCTTCATGGAGACGGTTGCGAATGGTCCTCGCCGATACCCCAGGAGCAACAGTGTCCCTAATTTGCTGGGAAGTGGCGGTGCGGTCCCCTACGGTACTGCGTAGGATCCTACGGTCTTGGCGTGCATCCGTGCGTCGCTGCGGTCCGGTCCCAGGTCGACGGGCACGTGCACCTTCCGCCGACCACTGGCGACAACATCGATGTACTGTGGAGACCTCACGCCCCACGTGTTGAGCAATTCGGCGGTACGTCCACCCGGCCTCCCGCATGCCCAGTATACGCCCTCGCTCAAAGTCCGTCAACTGCACATCCGGTTCACGTCCACGCTGTCGCGGCATGCTACCAGTGTTAAAGACTGCGATGGAGCTCCGTATGGCACGGCAAACTGGCTGACACTGACGGCGGCGGTGCACAAATGCTGCGCAGCTAGCGCCATTCGACGCCCAACACCGCGGTTCCTGGTGTGTCCGCTGTGCCGTGCGTGTGATCATTGCTTGTACAGCCCTCTCGCAGTGTCCGGAGCAAGTATGGTGGGTCTGACACACCGGTGTCAATGTGTTCTTTTTTCCATTTCCAGGAGTGTACATTAAAATTAGACAATTGTGAGACCTTCAAATAATATTTTGAATGTTGACATGTGACTATCAAATTTTGTGGCTATGCATATACTGCCACATTTGAGCAGTCATATCTTGAGAACTACGCAGTCTGGAAGGCTGTGAATTGCTGTGTTTTGTGCCTACTGCTACGTCTCAAAAGTTGGCATCAAAAGCAAAACTGGGTAACACAAAACTGTCTGATGGCAAGACAATAAAATGTGTTGGAAGAATAATGGACAAAGTAATTGATGAATTACAGTAATATTCTGGGAAGGCCATTAGAGATAACTGCGACCTCTTGAGGTTGAAGTTCTTTTGTCTGTGTTTGCTTTAACAATAACATATGTTTTTGGGTGGTATCTGCCTTTAGCAAAACTGTAACAATTTAGAGAAGATGAAAAGAGCCGTGTGGAGCTCTTTCTTTCATCGAATATCAACCGATGAAAAGCCATATCATGGTTTGTGTCCACTTCCACCAAACACTTGGTGTAAATTTAGGCAAGTTTAAGTTTCTAGCACCCTGCATGAATTTACACATAAACGTTCTCATCCTTTGGCAGTAATGGAGACAATCAAACCTATTAGCAGAGATTTGGCAAATCCTGAGCTACTAAAGAAGTGTTTACATGGGAAGACCCAGAATGTGAATGAGTCCTTCAATAATGTGTGTGTGGCATGTGCCTAAAAATGTATTTCATGGCCTTATGACTAAAGTTAGCAGTGTCTCATGCCGTAATAACTTTAAATTGTAGGAGCTATGAAAACGTAATGTTCTGGAGAAGTTAGGGGTTAGATTTGGACAGAACATAGCTAAAGGACTGCGGGACTGGATGAGCTACGAGTACGTGAAGCAAAATTGGCCGGTTAGCAAATGACAAAGGAAGCAAGAAAGGAAAGGAGGAGGCAAGGACTGAGCTGTCGTGGCACTGAAGAAGACACAGACTATGGGCCAGGGCTATTCTAGTGCATAAAAGACGCAGAAATGTAAGTCTGTATAAGAATTTGTAATAAAAAACTACATTTTTTGCAATAAATGACCCATTTTCTAAAAAGGTACTCATGGTAGAAACATGAATCCATTTTGAATTACATCATTTCTTATTGATTTGATGAATCATTTCAATAATAATTCTTTTCGATCGTAGATTGAGTAATTACAGATACGAAGGAAGATTGTCATGGTACTGCTTTTGGCTACAAGCTGCTAGTGTAGACGTTGTATCATCTTCTGTGTAGAATCTGATGAGCGGATATCTACTATTTGATTCTCAAGTGCACAACTACTGAAAACCATTTACTATTGCGCATATTATGTACGCGTGTGCGTTCTGTAATTATTTGTGGTCAGATCGAGTCTACAGCTTAGTTACCGGTCCGTAAATATTCTGATACTACATTATAGCTTAATAAATCAGGACTTTATGCAACTACTGATGAGGAGGTGCTTAAATGAGCAATACAGGAGAAAAATAATAGGGGCAGCCAAAAACTAGAACACTCAAAACACATTACAGAGAATGATGAATTTTATAGGTCCAGAGAAATAAAAATATTACCTCCAAATAGGGAAAGACAGAGAACAGCATCATACTGGTCTAAATATTATTTTGAAGGGAAAAGATTTAGGATGGTTCGCATCTGTGAATTTATAAATATTATAAGTCCACTGCCGTGTTTTTCTGTATGTATGTACCGGCTGATGTAGATCCAGTTAAATGAAATAAAATGAGCGTAAATCGGTCTGTAAAGCTCACCACGCAATTTAATGCCTTCGCTGTTCCTGAGTTTATTACATGAAGATCCATACGGCTGACTGTACTATTTGAAAAGGCTTGTAAACGAAGTTCCTATATCCTGTATGTTTATGTAACTCGCAGACTGCTGCATCTAGCCACACCAACACTTTGAAGCACGTTGTCATTCTGGGCTTCAGTGCTGAAATCCTGCTCGTTTCCGATCTTACTTCCATTTTTGCAGTAATGCGTGCATTACTAATTAGTGCGATATAACTTCAAGAACAGGGGATAAGCAGTGACGGATTGAGATTTTGCGTGTCGTGCTCGTTAGGAAATATCCAGATAAGAAGCCTGATTCGTACAAGATATCAAGGTGAAACGAAGTTCAAGGTGACACTGAACACTGCCGTTATGAGTGACCCGGTCAGTTACGTTAATGCATTCCCTTGATAAGAAACGGAGACTTTGCCGAAAAAAATAGCGGTGACATACTTGGCGCGTAATTTATATTCATTTGCTAATCTTTACTATTACAGGTAATCCACTAGCTAATACCTTCTATAGAGTATCGTTATAATAATCTTATATTTAAGAGAAACAACTCTCCTAAAAATACGATGGTAAAATGCTGTTACTTACTTACGGCTTTCGGCATGCATTTCAGTCATTAATGTCTTCTGATCTGTTGATAAGTTCGGATTCTGTTTACTTTTGCTATTTCCATTCGACAGTCGACCCGATCATTCTCCTATAATCCCCGGATTGGAACTTGCACACTAAAGCAGAAGTGCATCACTAACAGAGAGACATGACGATAATTAATAACTGAAGGCGACAGGCGAGATATTTATGATATACCTTTCAACCGTACGTAGGTATATACTGCTTTGTGATATAAAATAACAGAGCTTCTATGGTTTCAGCTGCATCAGATGTTTAAAATTCCACGAGCTATCAGTCATTTCCTCGGTCATTGTCGAATGGTAACTGACTGTAGTGTCGTCGATGGCTGTTGTGATGTCACCGGTACACTGCGGTGCTGATTCAGCCCATCCCCTACTACAGCAGTACGGCTACAATTAGCGCTAGATCCTGATACGCGTAAGCAAAATACTACCGAACTTGTTGTTGTCTTTTTTGGTAAAGACTATTCGGTCCCAAAAGATACACAACATTAAACATCTCCAGGTTCCCATGAAATATACGACAGCTTGTGGGTCCAGTGAAAAGCAATAGGAGGTTCAGGTCTGTCAGCACATGGAAGATAGCCAGTATGGCTACTACTGCGCCGAGGAAACGGTATATGGAGCAACTGGATACTAGAGGTATCTCCAAAAAAAATCGGCAATGGCATAGCAAGATTTATAAAGTTATACCGAACTATGTTACAGGACACATATAACGACGAATGTTTTTGGGAATAGCGTAAAAAACAAGCAATTGCAGATTAAAATCTTGGAAAATACCCTCGATAAAGACGGCGGCCTGCAGTTTAGTTAAAGAGTGGAGTCCGGCCATCACGTGGTTAAAGCGGGCAAAGCAGATACAGGTCGTAATTATTGCCTTATTTTATGGTACAGTAAGCGCCAATGACGTCACAATCGGCGACGTAGGCCATCGACAGCACTACGGATATTACTGAAGGCGAATTAGGCCGAAAGCTCATGGGAAATTTACCACTTAACGCTGCAGGACAATCGCGATTATTTTGTTAACCTTTCTGTTACAATCTTTCTTTTTATCCAGTCCGCAGTTCCAGTGTCCCGATTCAGTACCCTTTTTGGATAGTAATGGCTCTAGATTGAACGTAATTTGTCTTTCTCTATAACTGCGCAGTATAATGCGCCGGATACTTAGTTCGTACCACTGGAGGAAAATGTGTCAATCTCTATAATTTGTTATTAACGAGTAATTTGCAATGTACCTGTCACAGATAGGAAGAACACTCTCGATTGTATTTTTTTCAATAACTGCAAGATTCCATTCTCGCTGTAACACATCTTCAACGTTCATCCGCCCGCCAAGTGGCCGAGCGGTTCTAGGCGCTACAGTCTGGAGCCGCGCGACCGCTACGGTCGCAGGTTCGAATCCTGCCTCGAGCATGGATGTGTGTGATGTCCTTAGGTTAGTTAGTTTTAAGTAGTTCTAAGTTCTAGGGGACTGATGACCTCAGATGTTAAGTCCCATAGTGCTCAGAGCCATTTTTTGACGTTCAACAACATTATTTCGACGTCAAAAGCCAACCAAAGTTTACTACTCATTCTCGTAAGTTGCAAACACTTAAAAGTAACTGTCACTGGTGACAAAAAACCTTACATCTATAAGCTAATTATTCGTCTTGGTTTCTCCGCGGTGCGTATTTTAACCTGTCGTCAGGTTTATACAAAGCTTGCTAAGATGTTTCCAGAATACACTTTAAAATATAATAATATCCAGTATCGAAAATATTTTACAACCTGAAAATAATTGTTGCAGAGGTACACGGGCTGACCGTTTAACGACAAGAGAAACAGTACACGTACCCATATTATAGTCACACTCGATATCAAATAGTTTTGTAGATGGTTGGCGCCGATCTGTCGGTACTGCAAACAGTATGTCGCGGCGGCATCTCGACGAGTGTGAGCTGTTATATAACAGCGGCTCTTTATATAGCAGCAAGCGCACGGAATGACCTTGAGTGCAAGCGATACCGCGATGCTGTCTAAAGCGGCAGCCTCCGTGTTAATGGCGGCAGCAGGCTGTGTTAATGCGCCACTTATTTATCGCACGCAGCCTCTTGGTAAATATAGAGTGGCTGCGGCTGTTGCATAGTTGGAAGTTGCTATGCGTAGTGATACCTCTGGAAATTTTGGCATAGACAAACCCTTGGGTGTAGCGACTCGTCTACTTGTAAACTGTCTAAGGACGAGTCTCTTTCTATCTCTATTAAAGTTAAACAAAATTGATATGAAATTTAAACTAATTGGTGACATGACCGTATATGATAGTGTTTGAAAAAAAAAAGAAAAACACATACACTCCTGGAAATTGAAATAAGAACACCGTGAATTCATTGTCCCAGGAAGGGGAAACTTTATTGACACATTCCTGGGGTCAGATACATCACATGATCACACTGACAGAACCACAGGCACATAGACACAGGCAACAGAGCATGCACAATGTCGGCACTAGTACAGTGTATATCCACCTTTCGCAGCAATGCAGGCTGCTATTCACCCATGGAGACGATCGTAGAGATGCTGGATGTAGTCCTGTGGAACGGCTTGCCATGCCATTTCCACCCGGCGCCTCAGTTGGACCAGCGTTCGTGCTGGACGTGCAGACCGCGTGAGACGACGCTTCATCCAGTCCCAAACATGCTCAATGGGGGACAGATCCGGAGATCTTGCTGGCCAGGGTAGTTGACTTACACCTTCTAGAGCACGTTGGGTGGCACGGGATACATGCGGACGTGCATTGTCCTGTTGGAACAGCAAGTTCCCTTGCCGGTCTAGGAATGGTAGAACGATGGGTTCGATGACGGTTTGGATGTACCGTGCACTATTCAGTGTCCCCTCGACGATCACCAGTGGTGTACGGCCAGTGTAGGAGATCGCTCCCCAAACCATGATGCCGGGTGTTGGCCCTGTGTGCCTCGGTCGTATGCAGTCCTAATTGTGGCGCTCACCTGCACGGCGCCAAACACGCATACGACCATCATTGGCACCAAGGCAGAAGCGACTCTCATCGCTGAAGACGACACGTCTCCATTCGTCCCTCCATTCAAGCCTGTCGTGACACCACTGGAGGGGGGCTGCACGATGTTGGGGCGTGAGCGGAAGACGGCCTAACGGTGTGCGGGACCGTAGCCCAGCTTCATGGAGACGGTTGCGAATGGTCCTCGCCGATACCCCAGGGGCAACAGTGACCCTAATTTGCTGGGAAGTGGCGGTGCGGTCCCCTACGGCACTGCGTAGGATCCTACGGTCTTGGCGTGCATCCGTGCGTCGCTGCGGTCCGGTCCCAGATCGACGGGCACGTGCACCTTCCGCCGACCACTGGCGACAACATCGATGTACTGTGGAGACCTCACGCCCCACGTGTTGAGCAATTCGGCGGTACGTCCACCCGGCCTCCCGCATGCCCACTATACGCCCTCGCTCAAAGTCCGTCAACTGCACATACGGTTCACGTCCACGCTGTCGCGGCATGCTACCAGTGTTAAAGACTGCGATGGAGCTCCGTATGCCACGGCAAACTGGCTGACACTGACGGCGGCGGTGCACAAATGCTGCGCAGCTAGGCCATTCGACGGCCAACACCGGGGTTCCTGGTGTGTCCGCTGTGCCGTGCGTGTGATCATTGCTTGTACAGCCCTCTTGCAGTGTCCGGAGCAAGTATGGTGGGTCTGACACACCGGTGTCAATGTGTTCTTTTTTCCATTTCCAGGAGTGTATTAATCTTGTCAGAAACTGAGAAGCGATTCCTCCTTAGCGTTGTAGCCCTCAGGGGCACTCAGGGATGCTGTCTGTGATCACTGTGGCTCCTTCTGGGTGCTCAATTGCAGTGCACTGTTGTACAACCGCCGCAGCCTCCTTAGATGTACCAAGAGGATGCGCGCGATAAATAGATGGCGCATTAACACAGCACGGTGGTTGCCGCCTTAAGGCTGGTTTCCACTAAGGCTGCCGCTCGTCAAAGTGTCGCGGCAGCACCATGTTTGTCATGGAAAGCGGTGCAGCATTTCGGGATCTGCATCGCGGCTTAAGGCCGGTTTCCACAAGGGCATCCGCGCGTCAAAACGCGGCGGAGCTTTGTTTGCCACGGAAACGCCGTCAGCCGGCTCTGCGTCACGGTTCTCCCACGTCCAACCCTTGCCGCTGCCCTGTGCCGCGCTGCCGGTCCGCGCCGCCTATCACAGAACGCGCCGAGCGTGACGCCAGGTACGGAACCCCCAGTCACATGGACTTTCGCCGAAGCGCGGACGCGGCGGCAGCTATGAAATACTTATCACCCAATCTCAAACAAACTATTCGATGAAAAAATTTGATTCTTTCGCATCTCACAGTCTCATACTTTACTATGTATGAAATACAGCCTACACATCGAAATAGTTTTTAAAGTTGAGAGCAGAAGGTTAGCTATAACCGTTCTCGAGATATTGAATGACATGCTTGCAAGTCGACGTGCTCGTTGTAAATCATGTGATCTAACAGCAGAAAATTTCGTAAACGGTTCAAGATATCGAAATGTCATTTTTTGCGAATGGTAGCTCGCAAAGAGTCGCGTATTTTGTCGTACGGTAAATAGGCGAAACCTTTTTATCTGTTGACATATGGAGCTTACTATAGTTCATATTTTTGTTTTTTTACAATTGATCGATGTACTTTTCAAACACCATTGAAAAGGACGTGAAATGAGAAGCACAGTGACATATAACATGGTAATATTTACAATGTCCTATATAGACCCACATGACTTGAACAGAAACCAGTTTGCTGGTATGTCATAAGAAATAATTGCTGCATATCAACAATATTAATTGTTTCATTTGGCCTTAAGAAACTTTGTTTGTTTGCAACATTTAGAATACTTTTGAATGACGTGTAATAATAGCAACCTGCCAATTATTCTTTACGGCATTGCTAAAATATTCTTTAGAGGCAGGATATATATAGCCTCTCATCAGTCAGTTTCTTTTACTAAAACTTTGTACATCGCTAATCACATCCTTGCGAAACACCTTGGCATAAAGTATGAAATACAATATTTCATGCACCGTATTTAGTATCCACAAACTCTGGAACCTTTTTCCTAATGCAAGACTGTTTGCAGTTAGAGGAATGTGCACACAAATACTAGCTGCCATATTTAAAAAAAAATACTCCGAAAATAGATGCATAGCTTTTGTTAACCAAGGTGCTGGTAGCTGCTGCAGTGTTGCGTTAACAAGAAAACATTGTCCTATATGTTTGTTATAGTCTTCAACCCGAAGACTATGTTGATAAAGCGTTCGACTGTAGTCTATTCGGTGTAAGCCTCTTTCTTTCTACCTAACTACTGCATCCTACATCCGGCCGAATCTGCTTAATGTTGTCTCTACAGTATTGCTTCCATTACCAAAGCGATGGTTTCTTGATGCCTCATAATATGTCTGTCAACCAACCACTTCTTTTAGACAAGTTGTGCTACAATTTCTTTTTTCTCCTCAGTTTGATTCAGTACCTCTTCATTACTTATACAATCCACATATCTAATATTCAGCATTCTTCTTTAGCATCACATTTAAAAAGCATCCATTGTCTTCTTGACAGAACTGTGTCCACATTTCGCTCACATACAAGTCTACAATCCATAGTTTTCAAAATATTTCCCAACATTTAAATTTATAATCGGTGTCAATATATTTTCTTTTTCAGGAATGCTTTTTGTTGGAATTGTGTGAGGGATATATTTCGTGCGAAACGGCGGAAAGTGCATCATGTGGAAATGGTAGACCTCTCTTGTGCTATTGTACGCTCTGAGTTTTACGTGTGTAATTAAATGATCCTTGGTTTTTGTGTTCAATGTATTTTACCGGGAAGTGCAAATACAGTTACTGGCAGTAAATGTGTTTTACTCACTATTACTTATTCAACTGCGTCGACTCTAACAGGTTATGGGCCCAGCGATGCATTTGGAATATGTATACACATCATATAATAGTGAGAAAGTATTGGAAACGTTCCAAGTACTGCACTTGCTTGAAGTACGAGTTATCCTTGCAAGACAAACTCAACTCTTGTCTTATTCTTCGCTATTATTTCCTTCGTCAAGAGAGATCTAAGTTAGCTACGGTCGCAGGTTCGAATCCTGCCTCGGGCATGGATGTGTGTGATGTCCTTAGGTTAGTTAGGTTTAAGTAGTTCTACGTTCTATGGGATTGATGACATCAGAAGTTAAGTCCCATAGTGCTCAGAGCCATGTGAACCAAAGATCGAAATTACCGTTAAAATGAGCACGGCACAAATTCCGCAGACTGAAAGACTTATGGGTCGCGAAAACTATACAACGTGGAAATTTGAAGTAGAAGCGTATTTACGTTTAGACGACCTATGGGATGTGGTGGATGGGACAATGAAATCCACAGATCAGAATTATCCAAGTAAGGATAGGAAAGTAAACTTGATGTTACTAGTTGACCCAGTGACTTATTTTCACGTTGAAAAATCTGCAACGGCGAAATAAGTCTGGGACAAATTACGCTGTGCATTTGAGGATGGAGGTCTTACAAGTAAAGTATGAATATGACGTGAGTTAATTACCACTCAACTAGACAAATGCAAGTGTGTAGACGAATATATCAACAAAATAATAGCCACGTCGAACCGACTGAGAAACATTTGGTTTGAGATCGCTAACGAATGGATAGGGACACTACTGTTGGCAGGACTGCCCGAAAAGTATGCCCCTATGATTATGGGACAGGAAAGCTCAGGTATACCGATCACGGGTGACAGTGTTAAAGTGAAAATCCTACAGGATGTAGTGAGTACTTCAAGCTGTCATGTATTGGAGAAAGAAACTGCATCTGCTCTTTATTCAAAAAACAAAAGGAAGAAATCAGTGATGTGGAATAGACGTCATAGGAAGGGTCATATTGCTTCTCAGCGTAGAGAGAAAGTAAACCCAAGGTCAGACACGCAGCAAAAGAGATATGTCACTGAAAGCCCAGAGAAAGGGATCGGTAATAAAGGTAGGGCAGTCTCATGTTTTTATCCTTTTGGAGATGTGGATAATCGTCAACGGGAATGGATTTTAGACTTAGGTGTATCTGTGCATATTGTTAGAGACAAATCTCTTCTTTATATTGTTAAAGATGTGACTTACATGGGAATATCTACTGTTGATGACAGCAAGCTTCAGGGTCATTTGGCTGGGAAAGTAGACCTACATGTAAGTGTAAATGGTGAAACCGATATTGATACAGCACATGATATTCATTATGTAAAAAAATGTTGCGACTAACCTACTGTCTGTAGGGGAAATTGTCGAGAAGGGAAATACAGTCTTTTTGACATGCATGGAGCAAGAGTAATCAACGAAAATGGTGAAGTTCTAATTACAGCAAGTAACGAAATTGTATTTTTAAGTTGGATACCATTTACAGTAAATATAGAAATGTTAGTCATTCAGTATACTCAGCGGAAGGTTTTTTATGGCACCGCAGACTTGGACACCTAAATAGAAAGGATATGTCTTTAATGAGGGATATGGTGAAAGGAATACAAAATTATTGTGCAACCAAGGGCCCTTGTGAGATATGCACAAAAGGAAAACAAGCGAGACAAGCTTTTTAAGACTAGTAAAAGTAAATCCACAGATGTCTCACAGTTAATCCATACAGATGTATGTGGCCCGATGGAGTGCGAATCCGAAGGTGGGAGCCATTATTTTCTTACGTTTATTGATGATTATTCACGATATATTCATGTTTATATTGTTAGCTCATAAAACCAAATAAGTGACATTTTTGAGGAATAGTGTAATATGGTCAAAAGGCGGACGGAAAGAAGATTAAGATCATCAAGTCTGATAGCGAGAGAGAATATATTAACCAGAAATTGAAGACACTTCTGGCAAAAATGAGTATCAGGCATCAAGCTACCATAAGGTACAGTTCATCTCAGAATGGGGTTGCTGAGGGGGCTAATAGGACCACTGTCGAAAAAGCCAGGAGCATGATAACTGATGCTGGATTATCAAAAGATTTCTGCGCAGAGGCGGTATCACCGGCCTATATTTGAACTATAGATCACCTACAAAAGCATTAAGGAATAAAACCCCCTATGAGAGATGGGTAGGAAGGAAACCTGATCGAAGCAATATAACGATTTTTGGGTGTGATGCAATGGCGCAAATGCCAAAACAGCTAAGAAGAAAATGGGACCCGAAAGTGAAAAGTATGTTTTTGTAAGTTATTGTGAGAATTCAAAGGGCTACCGATTAATGGACCCGTTGAATAGAAGTATAGTTACAAGCAGAGATGTAGTATTCTTTGAGAGTAGAAAGGACTCTGAAGAGGGCAAGACTACTAAGTTAACTGCACCTAGTTCCAAGGGTGAAACCTTATGTGAAGAGAGAGAAAGTGAAGAACAGAAAGACGACAGTCAAAGGCAAATGGAGACTATTTATGATGACAATGAGTTTGAGGACGAACAAAATGAAGAGAACAATGTAAGGCGTCTTCTCGCGTACGAAAACCGAAAGAATATCCGGATTTTGAAATCTATGCAGCCCATTCTATTAATGATGAGCCAGCAGCAGCAGAAGAAGAAATGAGCGGCCCGAACTCTCATGAATGGAAAGAAGCGATGGAGAGAGAATTGGAATCTATATCTCAGAACGAAGCCTTTGAATGGGTAAATATGCCAGCAGATAAGAAGCCATTACAGGCTTCCGAAAATTCATCACCAAGATATAAAGCACGACTTGTAATAAAAGGATATTCGCAAAAACAAAGGGCAGATTACAAAGAAACTTTTTCACCCGTAGTCAAGTATGCATCATTGAGATATCTTTTAATCTTGGCAGCAAAATGAAATTTAACAGTTCATTACATGGATGTAAAAATAGCATATTTAAATGGGAAATTGGAGGAGCAGATATATGTCATGTCACCAAGAGAAGCTATGAAAACAAAATCGGAAAGGGAAAAGATTTGGCGTTTGAAAACAAGTATTTATGGACTTAAACGGAGTGGACATCCCTGGAATCGATGTATACATAAAACTCTAAGAAATATGAATATGAAGGAACCTAAGTCAGACCACAGTATATACTATAAAAGTGACAGAGAAAGGATAATAATAATGGAAATATGGGTGGACGACTTCATTATCCTGTGTGAAAACGAGAGTCAAATCAGAATTTTTAAGAAACAGCTGCAAACCAAGCTCAAGGTGCATGATCTGGGAGAAATTAAACATTATTTAGGTATGCAGATTACTATGGATGAAGAGAGACAAGAATTGAGAATAAATCAATCATCATAAACAGAAAAAACCTTAATTAAATTTGGCATGAGTGACTGTAAACCCATAACTACTCCTATGGAAGTAGGAGTGAAATTAAATATAAATGAGACAGATGTGGTATGTGATAAGAATATTCCATATTTAGAAGCAATAGGGAGTCTATTATATTTGTCTGAAACGTCACGACCCGACATTGCTTTTGCCACTAATGCAGTGAGCGGTTATTGCAGAGACCCTAAGGAAACGCACTGGAAAGCTGTGAAAAGGGTATTCCGATACCTAAAAGGAATTTCAAACAACGAAGTATGATACCATGGAGAAGGGAATGCAAAACTAGATGGCTACAGCGATTCAGACTGGGGGAGTGAATTGGGAGATACGCACTACACTACTGGCTGCTGCTTTAAATTAATGGGAGGCCTCATTTCATGGTCCTGTCAAAAGCAAAAAACTGTTGCATTGAGTACCGAGAGGCAGAGTATATGGCGCTGTCTTACACCACACAGGAAGCATTGTGGCTAAGAACATTAATATGTGAAATAGAACCTAGTTTATTAGTGGAACCCGTAACGACTTTCTGTGTGAATAAAGGAACCATTAACCTTGCTGTCACTAGTGCGAGAATAAAACATATTGATTTAAAGCACCATTTTATTCGGGACCACATAGAGCAACAGAACGTCGCCATGGAATACTTGCGCACAGAAGACATGATGGCTGACCTTCTGACAAAACCCTTGGACGAAGAGAACTTTGAAAAACTATTTATTTTATCTTATGAAGGCAAGACACAAAATATATGTTCAAAGGAGGGTGTTGGAATTGTGTGAACAATATATTTCGTGTGAAACGGCGGCGAAGTGCATCATGTGGAATATGGTAGAACTCTCTGGTGCTATTGTACGCTCTGAGTTTTATGTATGTAATTAAATGTTCCTTGGTTGTTGTGTTCAATGTATTTTACCTGGACGTGAAAATGTAGTTACTGGCACTAAATGTGTTTTACTGACTATTACTTATTCAACTGTGTCGACTATAACACTTTTCTTGCTATTAGCAGTCTACATTTTATGTCTTCTCTGCTTCTGCCTTCTCAACTACTCCTGCTTCCCTTTCAAGTCGTTGAATTTTACAACTATAGTTTGGTTTCTTTACAAGCTGCAAATAAATTTGTCTCCTTGTGTTTTATCGCTGATACCTCCAGAGCTTCTAAGAGTGTATTTCAGTCAAGATTCTCAAAAGCTTTCTCTAAATCTGCAAATGCCATAAACGTAGGTTTGTCTTTCTTCAGTCCATCTGCTAAGATAAATCGTAGGATCAGTAAAGTGTCAGACGTTTTCACACATTTTGCTGGATTCTAACATTGTGCTAAATTTAGTTTGGATATCCCCCCCCCCCCCCTCCACAGTACACACTTCCTTTCATATTCCAGACTTCAGTCATCTTCTCTACTCTGCTTGGTTATGGCTTGCCATCTGAGCTGTTGATATTCGTACAGTTGCTTTTCTTGTCTCTAAAGTTTTCTTTTTAAATTCAATTGTCCACGCGCAGCATCTGTCTCTTCCAATTGTAAAGCCTTTGTTGATTTACGATTTTGCGCTTTCTGTCTGTATAATTTGTTAGACATCTATATTTCCGATAGGTTGCTTGATTTACCCTGTTTTTTATAACTTCTCCTGCTGTCAATTGAAGTCAATATATCGTGTGTTATGCAAGGATTTCTACTGTATTTTTTCCCCACTTTCATCTTCTGCTGCTCTTAGTAACTGTGCTCTCAAAGGTACCCGCTCGTCTTGTAATATATCCCTTCCTCTGTTTCGATAAGTCGTTGCCTCATGATCCCTCAAAGAATATCGACAATCTATGGGTCTTACATTATTCAGATTTCATCTCTTAATTCGCGGCATTTAGCTGTCTTTTTCGTTGTAACCTGAAATAAATTATCGTCAGTCTGCACCAACACCTCGAAATGTCTTAGAATTTCAAATTTGGTTTCAAAAGGTCTTCTGTATACCATGTATACATCTTTCTTTCATGATTCTTGAGCAAAGTGTTAGCACAGTCCAGCTTCAGGCCACCTCTGTGGAGGATGCGGAGAGGAGGGGCGTGGGGTCAGCACACCGCTCTCCCGGTCGTAAGATGGTATTTTTGACCGAAGCCGCTACTATTCGGTCGAGTAACTCCTCAATTGGCATAACGAGGCTGAGTGCACCCCGAAAAATTGCAACAGCGCATGGCGGCCGGGATGATCACCCATCCAAGTGCCGACCACGCCCGACAGCGCTTAACTTCGGTGATGGCAAGGCAAGGCCGCTGAACAAAATGTTAGTGATGATTAAATCACGCTCTGTGCAAAATTTTACCATATGGCCACTCCCTTCATTCCTTCACCCTAACTCATATTCATCTACTATTTCATCTCCCTGTCCATGCTACAGGATTCCAGTCTTTCAGTATATTTCAAATTTTTGTCTCCCTTAACAATCTAAATAATTTTCTTTATTTTATCGTACATCCTTCCAAACTGTGCATCAGCTGTGGTGTTGGTAGATATGGAAACATGTAGCACTAAGGTGGGTGGCTGTTTGTTTTATATCTATCTTTGCTATGATGATGTTAATTGTAGTTTAGAGATATAGTTGAGCATCCCTAAGAAACACTCGCAGAGTGGTTGAAATACGTGTACTGAAACTGCACATTCTGTCACCGTTATGAGCCATGTTGTCGAAGGAAGCCGTCTCCAGGGGGCACGTTGAAATGTCCCCACCGGTATCTCAGTGGATGTCTGTCACTGGCTACTGCTGGCGCCTACAGCTTCCAGGTGGGCTAATTCCGTGTGCAGCCGCGATAACGCGGGAAAAGCTTGCCGCTGCCGTTGCCGCGCAACGCTCTGCCTCACTCTGGTGTCAATAGGCCTAACCTAACTTAATACACACCATCGCGCTATCGTTTGTGATCAAGCTCATCCTGTGTGCGCGCTGTGCTACGTAAAGAGCGGCGGTTGCACAGCAGGCCATTCATCTATTGACTGCTCTTCAAAGATTGTTCTATTCGTAGTATGCGGCAATAAATATCACGACGCGGTATTTAAGTTGTTTATTATTAAATTAGGCACAAAACTGTGCATCATATGTAAATACTGCATGATGAAAGCTAGTTTAACTCGCTTGGTAAGTCGCAAAAGGGTATCACAAAGATTTTGGAGCGATTAGAGCACAACAGTAGCCTTGTCCATCATGGAGAGATTTACTACGGAAATTTCGAGAGAGCACGTTTCAGGAAGAGTCGGACAACATATTAATCCCCCCCCTCCGGTCATATATGTTTCTCGTGATGACCATGTAGATAGCGTGGAACAGGGTAGGAGGGCTCAATTAGTGGTGCAAAAAATACCCTCCGCCGCACACCATTAGATGGCTTGCGGAGTGTGACGTAGATGTAGACAATACAATCAATACAATACTCGCCCTTCTACGAACTTGTGATATTATTCAGTGATGTGATGTTTAGTGATGGAAAAACGTGTTTCGTCAAGAAGCTGACGAGTAAGGTACAGTAGCAAGAAGCTCAAAGCACGTGGTTTTTGTTCATGGAAGAGAAAGAAGCGCATGACTACATCTACATCATTACGTCAGCTAAGCTGCTATCGCATCTACTGTTGTTCTCAGCCCCAACCACATGCATAAATTTACTTCGAAATCCTCTAAAGAAGAATTTCCATATTAACTGGTTAAAATAAATTGTCTGTGCGATTTATTTATTTAGTCCCGACTCACAACCCATATTCAAATGTTCTGCTTGTTAATCCCTACAATTTGAGAAATACTAATACTGGAAGCTATTATTAGCTCTGTTAATAAAATTCGTTGTGTTAATTCACAAACTACAAACTGTTTTACGCTGCATTACATTGAGAAGCGTACTGACAATTCGCGTAAGGGTCAAATTATACTATATTGTCGTTAGTCATACATGGTTTAATAGTCATATGCTCTTCTTCTTGCAGTAGGATATTTTGTTTACGTTGTTCATTTTCAAGAGGATGTCGACTGCCAGGGACGGGGCCGCACAGGACCTTAATGCTGGGGTAAGAAACGGGTGGACGAGGATTCTGGGTGCAGGCAGACTGTGAGGTAGTAAGCAGGTAGATCCAGGAATGCTAGCCGCCATTACCAGATCCAGAGACTGCTTTAGTAGAGGTTGACGTGGCAGTGTGTGGGTCATGATCGGCCCGTCAAGGCCAAACTGCGGAGATCTGCTTGTTTGCTTTGAACTAATAATGTGACTGGGAGCTCAGTGTCTGAGACATCTCGTTTGTTTCGATACAATTCAACGACCAAAAAGTGACGTATACTGTTGCGTTCTGTCGCCAAGCAGGAACTATTACATAATGTTTGAAAAGACGACATGTCTTAGAAGAAAATGCTGACATTCACATCTGTTATATATCTTTGTAAACAACTATGAAGCGCATGGCAATTGTATATAGCACTGAACCATATTTTTCGGTTTGTTCCATTTCATTTGTGTATGGAGTCAGGCAAAAGTGATTCCCAAATGTCTGTTTGCATATTGTTAATAGTCTTGATGATGACCCGGGAGTGATATATAGGGAGTGAAGTATATTCCTGAGTTATTCACTTAAAATTGGTTCTTGGAACCTTTTAAGTATTTTTTCAAGGGGATATTTGCTGTCTATCTTCAAGAGTCCATTAGTTCATATTCTTAAGCAGATGCCATAGTGAGTCAAAACGAACGTGATCATTCGTGTTGCCAATTTTGTATGTTTTCAATACCACGTGTTAAACCATTTTCGTATGTGTTCCACAAACTTGTACTACATTTTAAGTAGGAATGCACAAGTACTTTGCGGATTGCAATTTTCCAGTAATCTGCCAATAAATCAAAGTGCAAGATGTAATTACGGCATTTAAAATCCATAGGAACATGTAGACCCAGGTGTTTGTATTATATTATTCAACTGAATCTCGATTCATTGATATTGTGTTAATAGGATAGAACTATTCTGTGTTTTTTGAAGAGCACAATGATTCCGAAATTAGTTTTCTTTCTGTATCTATACGTGTCATGCAGGGATTAAATCAAATGCAGTGCGACACCACGTACCTTCAATAAATGTCGGAGAGGTTACGCCTAAAAGCAATACAGTGAAATATCCGGGCGGAGGTTCGAGTCCTCCCTTGGGCATGGGTGCGTGTGTTTGTCCTTAGGATAATTTAGGCTAAGTAGTGTGTAAGCTTAGGGACTGATGACCTTAGTAGTTAAGTCCCATAAGATTTCACACACATTACATTAAAACAGTTAAATAGCAAAGTTGTAAAGTGACGCTCCCGATGTTTGCACCCACTCGACAATGTATAAAATACGACTGACAGCTGTCTGAAACGTTATGTCATGCCTGAAGCTTCTGATAGATTCATCAGTGGCACTTTCTGTTGCATGCTGTCGCCGTGCGTTAGCTATTTGGAAAATATCCTGTCTCTGTAGTAAATGGCAGTTGGACTGATAGCGAGCCCCAGTAAGTTAGCAAATCTGGCTGAAGAACACACCCAAAGTTCACAGTCGAAACGGTTGAAACAGGTGAAAATGGAGCTCAGCATTAACTTCCTAGAGTGCCGCGAGCGCGAGATACGCGTGACATCTCGAACAGCATTCGTTTCCACTCCAGAAGGAAAGAGCTCCGCGAAAAGTGCGTTTCGCCGAGCGCGTTACTCTGCGGTGAATTATTTGTGGAGCAGCGCCGCAGAGGGCAGCAGCGGCGGCCATTACGGCCCGCTGCCCGCCCACCACTCGGCGGCTAGGAGGCTAGGCGGCGGCCCTGTTGCTCGCTCGCACCTCGCCCTGCCGCTCTAAGAGGCCACTTGCTCCGGCGGAGCAGAGCCTGCAAAAAGATGAATACGCTCGCCACCGACGAGGAGTGGCAGAGGAAGGCGGGCCGCCACCCCGTGGGGCGCTGCTCCGGGCTGCTCTTCCGTCCCTCCGCATAGGCACTGATACACTAGCCACTACGCGCCTTGCCGCTGCAGCCCACAACACACCGCTGTGTGCCGTATTCAATCTCCAGGCGTTCCCGGCTGAAGCTTCTTAACACTTACACGCCTCGGTGTTTCTACCCACGGTGATATCTAGCACTTAATTCGTCCTGTGAATTCATGATACCCGAAAATTTATTTCTGCATCTACATAAACACCCCGCAAGCCACCGTACACTGCGTGGCCGTGGGTACCTTTTAGTATTACACTACTGGCCATTAAAATTGCTACACCACGAAGACGACGTGCTACGGACGCGAAATTTAACCGACAGGAAGAAGATGCTGTGATATGCAAATGATTAGCTTTCAGAGCATTCACACAAGGTTGGCGCCGGTGGTGACATGAAGAAAGTTCCCAATCGATTTCTCATACACAAACAGCAGTTGACCGGCGTTGCCTGGTGAAACGTTGTGATGCCTCGTGTAAGGAGGATAAATGCGTACCATAACATTTTCGAATTTGATAAAGGTTGATTGTAGCCTACCGCGATTGCAGTTTATCGTAACGCGACATTGCTGCTCGCGTTGGTCGAGATCCAATGACTGTTAGCAGAATATTGAATCGGTGGGTTCAGGAGGGTAATACGGAACGCCGTGCTGGGTCCCAACGGCCTCGTATCACTAGCAGTCTAGATGACAGGCATCTTCTCCGCATGGCTGTAACGGATCGTGCAGCCACGTCTCGATCCTTCAGTCAACAGATGGAGATGTTTGCAAAACGGCAACCATCTGCACGAACAGTTCGACGACGTTTGCAGCAGCATAGACTATCAGCTCGGAGACCATGGCTGCGGTTACCGTTGACGCTGCATCAGAGACAGAAACGCCTGCGATGGTGTACTCAACGACGAACCTGGGTGCACGATTGGCAAAACGCCTTTTCTTTCGGATGAATCCATGTTCTGTTTACAGCATCCGTGTTTGGCGACATTGCGGTGAACACATATTGGATGCGTGTATTCGTGATGGTATGTGGTGCCATTGGTTACACGTCTAGGTCACCTCTTGTTCGCATTGACGGCACTTTGAACAGTGGACGTTACATTTCAGATGTGTTACGACTCGCGGCTCTACCCTTCATTCGATCCCTGCGAAACCCTACGTTTCAGCAGGATAATGCACGACCGCATGTTGCAGGTCCTGTACGGGCCTTTCTGGATACAGAAAATGTTCGACTGGTGCCCTGGCCAGCGCTTTCTCCAGATCTCTCACCAATTGAAAACGTCTGGTCAATGGTGGCCGAGCAACTGGCTCGTCACAATACGCCAGTCACTACTCTTGATGAACTATGGTATCATGTTGAAGCTGCATGGGCAGCTGTACCTGTACACGCCATCCAAGCTCTATCTGACTCAATGTCCAGGCGTATCAAGGCCGTTATTACGGCCAGATGTGGTTGTTCTGGGTACTGATTTCTCAGGATCTATGCACCCAAATTGCGTGAAAATGTAATCACATGTCAGTTCTAGTATAATATATTTGTCCAATGAATACTCGTTTGTCATCTGCATTTCTTCTTAGTGTAGCAATTTTAATGGCCAGTAGTGTAGTAGTTTCCTTCCCTGTTTCACTCGCAGATAGAGCGAATGGAAAACGACTATCTATATGCCTCCGTATGCGCCCTAATATCTCGCATCTTATCCTCGTGGTCCTTCCGCGATGTTTATGTTGGTAGCAGTAAAATAATTCTGCAGTCAACTTCAGAATCACTTTCTCGAAATTTCCTGAATAGTGTTCTTCGAAGAAAATGTCACCTTCCCTCCAGGGATACACTTTTGGATTACCTATGCATTTCCGTAGTACTTGCGTCTTGCTGCAGCATACCCGTGATAAATATAGCAGCCCGCCTCTGAATTACTTCGACGTCTCTCATTAATCCAGCCTGGTGCGGATCTCAAACGCTCGAGCAGTACCCAAGAAGAGGTCGCACTAGCGTCCTATATACGGTCTCTTTTACAAATGAACCGCACTTTCCTAAAATACTCCCAATAAACGGAAGTATGCCAGCTGCTTTCCCTACAACAATCTTAACACGCTCGTTCCATTTTATACCTCTTCGCAATGTTACACCCAGATATTTAAACTATGGAACTGCATTAAGCAGCACACTGCTAATACTGTATCCAATCATTGCGGTTTTATTTTCCATACAGACCCTCATTAACTTACATTTTTCTACAGTAGAGGCACTGCCATTCATCACACCAACTAGAAAATGTGTTTAAGTCAGCTTGTATCATCCTGCAGTCGCTAAAGTTTCAATCATTTTCGTGCATAGAAAATAATAATGGCTGTATTACACTTCTGTGGGACATTCCTGAAAACAGCCTTGTCTCGCCGTCTAGTACAAGATATTGGAGTCCATTACTTAATAATTCTAGCCACCCACGTATCTGAGGAGGTTACTTCGTACCCTCGTATCTTGGCTAACAGTCTGCTGTGGGGTACTGTGTCAAATGCTTTTCGGAAATCTAGAAATGTGGAATCTGCCCGTCACTCCTTCATCCACAGTTTGCAGTACATAATGTGAGAAAAGGGTGATCTGAGTTTCACATGTGCGATGTTATGTAAAATCGCACCGAGTCGTCGACGTAAGCATTTCGGTCTCTAGGTAATTTGTTATATTCGAACTCAGAATGTGTTTTAGAATTCTGCAGCAAACCAACGTTAAGGATCGTAGTCTCAAATTACTGTGGATTACAGATCGTATCATTTGACGGGATACAATTTCTTCCACATTTACATGCGAAAACATGTATGTTGACGTGTTCGATTTTTTGTTTTTGTGTTGCTTTGAAAATCAACAATAAAGGAAATAGTCTGCTTAATCTGTCATATCAGAGGATGCTTTTGAGCACAGAACAGCGAACTGGTGGAGGAAACTTTCTTTTCACTGTTTCCTTGAGTGCCTGGTTATTGCATTCATTCACCTACATTTGTAAAATGTAGGGAGGTCTTGGACCTGATTTCATAGAAGCACGCTGTTCAGAATCACCAACTTTTAACATGTGAAGCCGCAACCACACATAGTTCCAAGGGGGGAGGGGTGGGCAACTGAGTATTATATCTCCTGAAAAGCATTTCCTGGGAAAAAGAATTCCATCCCTGCTAAGTAAATGAGAATTCAGAGGAAGTGAAAAATACGCTCTGCCAAGGGAGGAAACTAATAGGAGGTCCTGCAAGAAAAGACACAATATACCAATGAATGTCTGGAAATCGGCATGGCCAAAAAACTATGTTCTTCCATGTGTCACACAGAAACCCAAATACAGTCTGAAAATAATATAAATATGTTATTAGTATTTTAGGACGCTAATTTACCGTTACTGAAATTAAAATACTAGCTTAGCTGGTTTACAAGAATTATTAAAATACTTTCGATGTTGGTGTACTTTCATATTTTTTGCTAAACCTTATGTCACTTAACACATGAGGAGAAAACTAACACAAAGGAACTGCTCTGATAAGTCATCGTTTCCACATTATGGTCCTAAAACGATTATGTTGGTAGCCACAACTGTAGACATGACTTCTGATGGAACCTTAACCAATTGCAGAATTATTCTTGGATTCCGTGATCATGAAAAATCAGTTTTTTGTGTGGTGACCGTGACCGGCTGGCTGCACCGTGCGTGAACAAACATTAGTTTCAAATTCAACGCTCAACTTGTAGCGTGTGGTGCCCGCATATGGCTGACTGCATTTGTACTGTTTTAATTGTGTAGATTTTTAACATGTTGTATGATAATTAATAGATTTTAATCGTAAATTTAAGTGTGATATTAGAAAACTTCTTCTCTCCAGAAACAATTTTATTATTATTTATTTTATTTTTTGCATCGTTTCTGTTCCAAACAACGTTAGGTAATTGGCTGATCAATTAGAAGATCTGAACAATTACCGCTTTTGGGGCCTCGTTTCCTCATCTAATGCCCTCAGCATCACCTCATTTCATTCTACTTCATTCAGTTACTCTTATGTAACTTTTGTTGAGGTTCATGTATCAACCTGTTTTCAAAATATTATGCGTTTCGTTCAGTTGAACTTCCTAGTCATTTGCCGCACTCTCAGTACTATAGTGTCATCGTCAAACAGAGTCCTTATTTTTTTCTCGTGGAACTTAAATCCCCTTTTAGTGAGTGTATTTCAAACAACATTTTCAAATACATCTCCTAAATCTACAAATGCTGTAAATATTTGTTTTCTTTTCTTCATTAGATTTTCTAAGAGAAGCCATAGAGTCAGTATTACCTCACTTATGGTTACATTACTCATAAACACAATCCGTTACTTCCAGACACCGGTTCGTAGAAATTTTTCCATTCTTCTGTAAATATTTAAATATTTGGATTCGGTATTTTGCAAACACGATTTATTAAATTGAAAGTCAGCATCCATCTTGAATTTTCGAGAACGTTATTCGTGAAGACCAGCGGTCTAACCAAAAGTACTTTAAAATCGACACAAAAAGTCTTGACCGCAAAAATATTTATTCTGATACTAACGGTTACGGTCAGCTTTTGACCATCGTCAAACCCTCAGACCATGATGGTAGGTGGTAGCGATGAATGTAGCGGTTGTTGTAACAAGGTCTGAAGATGGTCGAAAACTGACAGAAACCGGTTGCCATCAAAATAAATGTTTTTGCTGTCGAGTCTGTGTCCATTTTTAAAGTATTTTTCTTGAAGTCTAGTTTCTTTACGCGTGTCTGATATACCTTACATATCAGGTGGAATAGTAGTGTCATGGTTGGTTCTGCTGAAGATGTCAATAATTCTGAAATAAAGTCTTCTACTTAAGGGACTTTGTTTCGAGCTGGATCTTTCTGTACCTTGTCAAATCACTTTCGCAGTACCCAATCTCCCATCTCACCTTCATTTACTTCCTCATCTATTTCTTCAAGCTTGTTTCTCTTGTGTAGTCTACCTGTACATATGTTTCTTACCTTTCAGCCTTACCTTCTTTTCTCAATAGGGCCTTGGCACCTGCACTCTTAGTATTCTTCGAGGAGCACGTGTTATCTGTGGTCATCAGTCCCCTAGAACTTAGAACTACTTAAACCTAACTAACCTAAGGACATCACACACATCCACGGCCGAGGCAGGATTCGAATCTGCGACCGTAGCAGCCGCGCGGTTCCGGACTGAGTTCTTAGAACCGCTCGGCCACGGTGGCCGGCCCAGCAATGGCCTCTTTAGTTATTCCATGGATTGTATCTGTATTGATACGTCAAAAAGTTTTGATCAGTACCCACTGAAAGGGTTGAGGCTGCTCGGTGGTGAGATATGTATGCTACGCGTTAAGGAAAACTTGTAATAGGCGTTGTGACGAATAAGGGATCTAGCGCATATGCGCCCATCAGATGGTGAAATCTATTGACAATAGTGGTTCGGACAATGAGCAGTTGTCACACGGCGTGTGGGAACGAGGATTTCGAAAAAGGCGAAGATGATCGTCTGTTCTCATGTTTAAGGCGACTGTTTGAAAGACCTTGAAACCAATAGTAAGCGATAAGATGTGCTACGTTAATCCATTATCACTGAAAGTGGAGGTCTGAGGCTCGTCGACTTTGCAGAGCACGACACTCAGCGACCTGTGCCAGCTCTGACGACAGAGTGCATTGCTGGTGTACGTACAAGGGTTTCGGAGCACACCGTTCAGATCTGAAGACGCAGAAAACTCCCAAGTGTTTGTGTGTTGACTCTAGACATCGTCAGCTATTACGATTGCTGTCGGCAGGAAGTCTTCTAGATTGGTCCATGAGTCAACGGAAGCGTGTCAACTCGTCATATGACTCGAGTTTCTTGCTGCACATGGCCGACAGTTGCGCCCGGGTATGGCGTCATCCAGGCAGGCAGCTAATGCGTACATGCACATCTCCACAGACGCAAGCCAGTATTGTGGTGTTACTGGCATTCTCCTGAGCTTCCAACGGACCTGTGGCAGTAATCGAAGGACCATGACAGCTGTAGATTACGTGAACATTATTGCGAACCACATGCACCGCATTATGCTTGACGACTTGGTGATGATGTCTTCTAGCAGGGTAACATTGTGTCTCAAGGCTGCAGTGGCTCGAGGTGCGTTATAGTTGCTCTTCAAATTCTCCTGATCTGAAACAAATTGAACACACTTAAGACAATGTGAGGCGTCTGCTTCGCTCCCACATTCCAATGGCCCGTAATTTACAGAAACCTACCAAGTGTCATTCGAGTCCGTTGCATGCAGATGAGCAGCTGCATTGCGTTCCAAATTTGAATGAACTCGGTATTAAGGGGCTCCGGAACGCCCTATACTTGCAATGTTAAAATAACGCTTATAAATAACATCTTTCCTCACAAAGTATTTGAGGTAGGAAGTTGAACCTTTTACAGATTAATTATTGGAATATGGGCTACTACTTAACACAGGGATTTTACAAAATTTTAGTTCAGTTATTAAAGATGATTTTTTTTCAATTGTAATGAAAATTCACAACATTTTTTTGCAATTTTTTATTTATATATTCAAAAATATACAGTTTTTGGAAAAAGGCTGCGTTAAATTATGCAGAAGGTACTGTGTAACATTTACTGAAAGTTTGAAACAAATGTGTTTGGAAGATCCTTAGAAAACATGTAATTAGTATGAGAAAATAAAAGTTTTGGGAATCGAGCGACAAAGATTGGATTAACTTTTTAGTGCATTCCAGATCCATAAGATGGATTATCTTCATCCTCTGCAAACTCCTTCTCCAGCTTCCTCTTGTTCCTCCTCCTGTTTACTCTTGCTTGTATTTCTGGACTCTTTACAGCCCTGTCTGCAGCCCGAAGGCGTTCCTTGTCTAAAGCAAGCATCGCTCGTTGTTGTGATCGTAGATTTTGCTACCATTTTCTTCAGTTGCAGTTACTGCAACACTGTTCCAAAAGGTGGTCATGTATGAACACTTATCACATTTCAGTTGCATTTCACTAGCAAGTCCTACGTGCTTTATTATGGAGAGTTCCAGACCAACTTCACTACAATGAATACATCTTACTCAGTTTGAAAAAAAATCCTTTGAGAACCGACATATCAAATATTTCATTCACATCCGATTCGCGCATAAAACATTCATAGTTTTCACTCATTGAACCAAGTTTCTTCTGTGAAGTATTTTCTTTCTCACTTTGACTGCTATGGGCAGGTGTACTTGAGAGGTTAAGTTCACTCACTTGGTTATCGTCTTTATTGTTTATAGTAATAACACATACCTTTCGCTTTCCAACATTTCTCCTTTTCTTAAAAGCCTTCAGAGGATATCTAATAACTTTACTTTTACTCATTATTATACTTCAACAGAACAGAGACTCAAGAAACAGAATTAATTACGAATATTTTCGAGATAACGACAGAGTAAATAAACATGAAACAATCGACAATCACACCAGCGATATATATTGAACCATCACAGGTTAGCCACAACACATACTTTATCTCACATCACTAAAATGTACCTGATGAACACGGACGTTAATAATACCACCATTTGACAGCAGTTTAACAGCGCCACAGTGGGTCACGCCCATGTATAACACATTTCAAAGAAAATTTAAAAACAGTTGTAGTCTTCGGAATTGAATAAATTATATATCTATTAAAAGGTAGTAGTCTGCAGATTCAGAAAACGCAAAAAAGTAAAAATTGAACTTTTCATGATTTTGAGCCTTTCCGGAGCCCCTTAACAGTGAAATTCCCGTTGCACTATTACCGTTAATACCCTTGCTTTTAATTGCAACGTTTTCTATATGCTAAGTCACTCCTTCCGACAGATTCCTTCGCAGTTACTTTCCATGATCTGTGTTTTTATTTCAAACTTCTGTGATCGTCCTTTTTAAAGATTCCCATTCCTCTACAAATCCAACTGCATACTGAGCTGATCCTTACTGCAGTATATACAGCCTTAGAGAACTTCAAGCCCATACCTTCATTCCTTAGTACTTCCGTATCCTACTTCTTTCCGGAGTGATTCTTCCTGACTAGCCTCTTAAACTCCACCCTATTCCTTACGCCTTACAATACAGTATCTGATTTCGGAATTTCTATTCAGAAAACGCAAAAAAGTAAAAATTGAACTTTTCATGATTTTGAGCCTTTCCGGAGCCCCTTAAGCAGGTTATCACAATTTTATGTCTCGTCAGTGATTCTTTCCCAAAGTCATGCATGCTTTCCAGTCTTGGAGTTCTCGTCATGCCATTCTTGCTACATAGTTTTGCACTTACTGTCAGTTTCATTTTTCAGAGTTCTGTACTATCGTTAACCTGATTCATTTACTGCGTTTTTATATTTTTCCCTTCATCAGTGAAATTCCGTCAAACTGAGATAGACATATACGTGACTTTGTACCCTGACGGGCCGTAGGTGGGACGTCTCGCAATGTTATTATTCAGTGACCGTGAGTGGTTGCCACGATAGCCAGTGAAGAAGATGGAGCTAGCTGATCCATAGTCAGGTCTTCTCTCCTGTAATGCGATGCTCTGTTACCTAGGCTGATGACAGTTTCGGGCAAGGGCTTCCATGTTTTTCCCCTGGAACCCTTTAAAATCTCCAACATTTTTCGGTGTACAGGAGAAAACTCAACTGCAGCTGCATACCCGTGTGTGAAACTGTCATCCACCAGGGCAACAGAGAGCTCATTCATAGGAGACAAGGCCTGTCTACACAGCAGCTAGCACCAACTTCTCCACAATCGATGGTGGCAATCACTCACGATCACCAAATAACAAACAAAATTGTGAGACATTCCGCCTATGGTCCGTTAGCGAACAAAGTCACGTATGTTGTCAAAGGGGTAGTCTAGTGATAGGCGCTGGCGTCGTTGCATGACGTATGCGGACAAGAGTTCCTATCGTCGAATCGTTCTTTCAGACACCGTCTACCAACCCTCGAAGTTTGTCGCAACATATCTCGGACACACTGTGTGTACCAAGTTTGGATGAAACAGCACATTGCTTCCAAGATGGCACGCACAACCCCGCAAACAGGGATGCTAGGGCTGTGACTTCATGGTAATTTCTACCTGGTATTTGGCTGAAACGTCTCAGCCATTTTCAGATATATGTACTGGACAAAGATACTCAAGCACGAACACAAATACAAAAACAAACACACAAACTGGACACTACTGGCTCGCACAGGGTCGAAGTCTTTACGGCCGTTGCCAGAGAATCTTGGGCAGAACTCGCAGGTGCCCTGGAGCCCTCCGGTAGCCTGCTGTGCAGGCAGCACTCGAGCACTCGAGGTCCTCGACGGCCCGGCCGGCTTTCAGCGCGACGCCGCTCGAGCCGCGATTAATGAAAGCGATCGCCGGGGCGGGGCAGCACAGGTGCCGCCTAATGACTGCCGGGGCCTCGTTACTGCAGGGGCGCCGCATAAAGGCGATCGGAAAGCGCAGCCTCGTAATCACTCACAGGACAAAAGCCGCTCAAAATGGTCTGCCTGGGTGTTCAGCGGCGCGAGCTCTCAGGACGAGCTTTTCCTGCAGCTCTTAGTGAACAAGAAGACACCGTTGTCCTGATACTCTCACACTTTTCCTATAGTCATACGTGTGCTAATTCTAGTATATAAAAAGACACCATTAGTCTGTACAGTACTATAGCCCAATGCAAACCAGAACAAGAGAAGCAAATAAATAAAACGGCGCTACACGAAGAAACCAGCCCAATGGGACAGAAATCGGTAGATGTGAAGTACATGAACAGATGAATAAATGATTGAAGCAATTTCAGAAAATTTTGATGAGATGTTCAAGAGATTTTAAAATTTCATACATGGCTTGAGCAGCATTTGCAGAATCAAATATTCTTGTAGAAATAGTAAACAATCAATGGAAAATGAGAAGGTTTATTAAAACCCATGTACCATGGTTCGTACGTTTACAAGAACGTCTTCTTCAGAAGGAAAATATGGATTACATGAAGTGGCTGAGGAACGTTAATATATAGCCTAAAGACGTCAGACGATCCACTAGCTGTACACTGTAAGGAAATACCATATGACAACAACAATGTTTTGCGGATGATGCTGTTATATCGTGAGGTTGTAACAATGGAAAATTGTACTGATATGCAGGAG
The DNA here is from genome assembly GCF_023864345.2 of Schistocerca serialis cubense. Taxonomy (NCBI): domain Eukaryota; kingdom Metazoa; phylum Arthropoda; class Insecta; order Orthoptera; family Acrididae; genus Schistocerca; species Schistocerca serialis. The sequence continues at coordinate 647,364,749 of NC_064638.1, read as the reverse complement.
GATTTGCAACGAATTGACGCATGATGCAGGGAATGGCAATTGAATCCCAATGTAGACAAGCGTAATGTGCTGCGAATACATAGAAAGAAAGATCCTTTATCATTTATATACAATATAGCTGGCCAGCTACTGGAAGCAGTTAATTCCATAAATTATCTGGGAATAGGCATTAGGAGTGATTTAAAATGGAATGGTCATATAAAAATAATCGTCGGTGAAGCAGATGCCAGACTGAGATTCATTGGAACAATCCTTAGGATATGAAATCCGAAAACAAAGGAAGTAGGTTACAGTACACTTGTTTGCTCACTGCTTGCATACTGCTCACCGGCGTGGGATCCGGACCAGATAGGGTTGATAGAAGAGATAGAGAATATCCAACGGAGAGCAGCGCGCTTCGTTGCAGGATCATTCAGTAATCGCGAAAGCGTTACGGAGATGATAGATAAACTCCAGTGGAAGACTCTGCAAGAGCGACGCTCTGTAGCTCGGTACGGGCTTTTGTTGAAGTTTAGAGAACGTACCTTCACCGAGGAGTCGAGCAGCATATTGCTCCCTCCTACGTATATATCGCGAAGAGACCATGAGGATAAAATCAGAGAGATTACAGCCCACACAGATGCATACCGACAATCTTTCTTTCCACGAACAATACGAAACTGGAATAGAAGGGAGAACCGATAGAGACACTCAAAGCACCCTCCGCCACACACTGTCGGGTGTCTTGCGGAGTTGGGATGTAGATGTAGAGGTAGAGGTGAAATTTTATATTTGAGTGACGTCTTTCGGCTGTATTTTAACGTACCTCTGCCACAACATGTAATCTAGTGGTCTATATTTCCATCTGAAGTAGACGTATTTTCAAACGTTGGGACCATGGTAAAGGGTTTTAATAAACCTTCCAGTTGGCAACTGATTGGCTGTTTACTGTTCCTGTAAGAAGAATATTCAAGAGGAAGAGCTTCACAGACTGAGAAAGTCAGTAACGAGTAGATCCACGTTTGTCCCTTACGCAAGAAATTATTCGACCTGGCATTGAGTGACAGATGTGTTGGAAGTATTCCTGAGGGATATCGTGAAATATTCCGTCCAATTGACGCATTGGATTATCAAAATCCCGAGTTGGTCGAAAGGCATTGCCCATAATGCTTCAAACATCAATTGGGGAGAAATTCAACGACCTTGTTGGCCAAGGTAGGGTTTTTCAAGCACGAAGACCGTAGAAACTCTCGTCGTGTGCGCTCGGGGATTATCTTGCTTAAATGGAAGCCCAGGGTGACTTGTCATGATGGACAACAAAACGGGGCGTACAAGAAATGGCACGCCAGAGCATTACTGCTGGTTGTCGAACTTTATGGCGGGCGACAGTCAGGTTGGTATCACACCACTGTGTGAAGCGTCTCCAGACCCGTTTCAGCTGGTTATCGATAGCTTATCCCCCAAGCTCTGCTCTTACGTTTTCATTTCTGCGTATTGGATTATGCCTTATTGCTTTCGGTTAGTTATTCATGTTTCACTTCCAAACATCAATATGTTGGCGGTAATCACCTTTCTCAGTGGGTCTGATCTTGTGCATCTCTTCATTCCTCTTACAAATTTAATTTCTAGCAGTTCGATTCTGCCTTCTTGCTTTCTAGTAGTTATCCATGTTGCACTTCCAAACAGCAATATGGGAGGAGGCCAGTACCTTAGCAACTTCGTTTTTGTATCTTTTCTAACTTGCTTGCTCAATGTTTTATTCATTGTTCTCCATTTCGTTTGGTATATATGTAGTTCGTTGTCAGTGTCGAGATGACTCTGGTAGTTAATATTTCCCCGGTAACTGCTGTGACGAACTTGTCCAATGGTTTTGTTTCCATTTATGGTGTTAGTGCTCAGCGGTTTTTCCCTTTCAAAGCCATCAATTTTGTTCTTGCGATGGATATTCTCACTTTATATTCCTTACAAAATCGGGGAAGTGTGTAGATGGATCGCTGCAGCGAAGCTGTTATCCTGTACGATTTCAAGCACATCAACAGAACACATGGTATTAAAAAATAGTCATTTGATAACCTCAAGCCAGCATCAACTCACTGTTTCCTTGTCGTAATTATGTCGTCACTTTGTACGTTCTTTGTTTTCTTCCTTTTAGAGAGCATAATTATTTTTTTCTAATTCTAAGTAGAGGTCCGAGATCTTCTAACATTTCGGCCGTATTGCTTCCGGGCTATTTTCATAGCGAGTCAACGAACTGAAGCTAAAATACTCGTTCCGCCGTTTTAAACCACAGAAAAATACAAGAGACGTCTATCAGATGCAAAGATACATGGAACACCTTACATACATCCTACTCTTATAGCCCATTAAATCGGCTGTGACAGTGCACTGCGTCGACAACAGTCACCTTGTGAGATATGAAAATGTAGAAACTCTAGCGTCGACCTCGTCTTTAGGGACTTCGTGGGGAAAGAATCAGATGAAATTCATTTCACGGTGAATTTAATTAACAGAGACGGCTGTTTCAACCTGGAATCTAGCTGCTTTAATGAACTGGCAAGGAGCGCGCTACAGTGGAGCTAATAATAATGAAACATCAATATATCAGCGTGGATCGATGGCATAGCCACAGATTGAATTTGTACATACTGCTCGCCGACGATCACAATGTCTGGCGCTTATGCATCTGTGGTTTAAGACGATGGAAGACGTACAGCTGCTTCAGTATCAGTTCACTCTGAAGATGGCCAATAAGTATACAGCCCCAATGTTAATAAGTAGACAGCGGTTCTAGGAGCTTCAGTCTGGAACCGCGAGACCGCTACGTTCGCAGGTTCGAATCCTGCCTCAGGAATGGATGTGCGTGATGTCCTTAGGTTGGTTAGGTTTAAGTAGTTCAAAATTCTAGAGCACTGATGACCTCAGATGTTAGGTCCCATAGTGCTCAGAGCCATTTGAATCAATAAGCAGATATATATAGGAGACAGAGGAGCAGTTTTACAAATAGGGGCACTTTATATATAAATAACTGTAAAAGAGCGAAAGCCCAATTTTTTAAATGAAATAAAAGGCAATTATGCCTATATCAATAACTACAAATACTCAATTTACTCACTCATCAGATCCCGTGAGTGCAAACTGACAGTTATAATTTAATAAGGTGGTTGAAATTTTATTTCCAACTACTTTCGTAGTGTAAAGAATGTAAATGTAATATGGTAGCTGAAATTATACTTTCAACTACTTTTGGAGAATAAGAATTTAAATTTTAGATCAAATTTCGTACGAAATACTCAAGAAATTCACAGAGTGAATTCTAGATCAGGAAATTCGTTGTCATAATTTTTAAGTTTCTTCATTCCTTTATATCTCAGTTTAATATTAACTTCTACAAAAAACAGATAATCCCAACTGCTAATTCATTTTATATATATGTTTGGTAAAATAATTTTAAATTTACTATCAAGTTCCACACAAATTTTCTCACCATAACTATTTTTAAAATATTCACAACCAATAATAAAATACAATTCATTTTCTTCTAGCTTACAAACCTTTGTAAAAGCAGTAGAGCTTCTCCAGTTATTAAGCTTCTTCAGTAGAGAATCCATTTATTTTGAATAAAATTTTATTAAATTATTCATTATATAAATATGAGTGTCATGTGGCATGAATTTAAATTTGACATTTTCATTGAGAGAAATAATAAATCAAGAGAGAAACAAGACGAATGTATTTTTTGCAACAAATATTTTAAACCGTCTTTAATTATAGAACATCTGAGAAGTCAGGGCCATACTGTCAGCATTCATGTATTAAGGCAAATTTACAGAGAAGAAGAATACAATATAAGATTTGTTAGTTATAAGGGAAATGATACAGAAGTATGGAAAGAAATGGAAAACTCAGATTGTCTGCTTTTCGTGACCAAAACAAAAAAATAGCAAATTATATTTCCGTACAAAAAATTTCCCAAAACTATTACAAAATTATATTAAAGCATATCCATTATTTACAAAAGTTTCTCAGTCAATAACTCAGAAAACAGACAGTACAATAAAAATCTCCTAATAAATTTACTCCATTTTTATAATAAATGTTGTATGGATTTTATGTTCAAGTTAGAAGAGCTAGAAGTATGTGTTCAATATCCTGAGTCTTCATTAATGTACATACCTGAGACTGAATATTAAGACTGTGTGTATTTTTGTTATTTTCATTCCTAGAGACAGATACTGTTTAAGATTTCTATAGTGAACTACATAATTATTTTTGTTTTCTGGGATGGTTAAAAATACACTGGTGTTGTATAGACGAGAGTACTGAATGTCAGATCCCTTAATTTGGCAAGTAGGTTACAAAATTTAAAAAGGTAAATGGATAGGTTAAAATTAGATATAATGCGAATTTGTGAAGTTCGGTGGTAGTAGGAACATGACTTCTGCTCAGGTCACTACAGGGGTAAGGCAGGGGTAGGTTTAATAATGAATAAAAATTTGGAATGTGGGTAAGCTACTACAAACAACATCATGAACTCATTATTGTAGCCAAGATAGACATGAAGCCCATGCCTACCACAGTAATACAAGTTGATATGGCAACTACCTCCACAGATGACAACGAGCTTGAAAAAATGTATGGGGAGATAAAAGAAATTTTTCAGATAGTTAAGGGTGAGTAGAATTCGATAGTAGGAAAAGGAAGAGAAGGAAAAGTAGTAGGCGAATATGGAATGATGGTAAGAAATGAAAGAGGAAGCCACCAGGTAAAATTCTGTGTGGAGCATAACTTAATCATAGCTAACATTCGGATTAAAAATCATAAAAGAAGGTTATATACGTGGAAGAGGCCTGGAAACACTGGAAGGTTTCCGATAGATCATATAATGGTAAGACAGAGATTTAGGAACCAGGTTTTTATACTGACTTTTTGATCACACGGTATTTCCAGAGGTAGATGTGGACTCTGGCCACAATCTGTTGGTCATGAATTGTAGATTAAAGTTGAAGAAACTGCAAAAAGGTGGGAATTTAAGGAGATTGGACACTGATAAACCGAAAGAACCAGAGGTTGTAGAGAGTTTCAGAGAGAGCATTAGGGAACGATTGACAAAAACAGGTGAAAGATATACAGTGGAAGAAGAATGAGTAGCTTTGAAAGATGAAATAGTGAAGGCAGCAGACGATCAAGTAGGTAAAAAGAGGAGGGCCAGTAGAAATCCTTGGGTAACAGAAGAGATACTGAACTTAACTGATGAAAGAAGAAAATATAAAATTTGCAGTAAATGAAAGTGGCAAAATGGAGTACAAACGTCTCTAAAATGAGATGGACTGAAAGTGCTTAATGGCTAGGTAGGGAAAGCGAGAGGACAAATGTAAGGATGTAGAGACATATATCACTAGGGGTGGAATAGATACTGCTACAGGAATATTAAAGAGAGCTTTGGAGAAAAGAAAACCATACTTTTTTATATCAAGAGCTCAGATGAAAAACCAGTTCTAAGCAAAGAAGGGAAAGCAGAAAGGTGGAAGGTCTATATAGAGGGTTTATACAAGGGCGAGATACTTGAGAGCAATATTACAGAAATGGAAGAGGACGTAGATAAAGATGAAATGGGAGACATGATATTGTGTGAAGATCTGACATAGTGGAACATTCAATTGGAGCTACTGATAGCCTTGGAAGAGCCAGCCATGACAAAACTCTTCCATTTGGTGAGCAAAATTCATGGGACAGGTGAAATACCCTCATACTTCAAGAAGAACGTAATAATTCCATTCCCAAAGAAAGCAGGTGTGAAAATTACGGAACAATCAGTTCAATAAGTGTGGGCTGCAAAATACCAACACGAATTCTTTAAAGACGAATGGAAAAACTGGTAGAAGCCAACCTCAGGGAAGATCAGTTTCGATTCCATAGAAACGCTGGATCTGACCCTACGATTTAGCTTAGAAGATAGATTAAGGAAAGGCAAACCTACATTTCTAGCAGTTTAAGACATTCCCGCGAAAGGCAAAGGCTCCGACTTCGAGTCTCGGTCTGGCACACAGTTTTAATCTACCTGGGAGTTTCATATCAGCGCACACTCCGCTGCAGAGTGAAAATCTCATTCTGGAAACATCCCCTAGGCTGTGGCTAAGCCATGTCCCCGCCTTACCCTTTCTTCCAGGAGTGCTAGTTCTGCAAGGTTCGCAGAAGAGCTTCTGTGAAGTCTGGAAGGTAGGAGACGAGGTACTGGCAGAATTGAAGCTGTGAGGCCAGGTGTGAGTCATGCTTGGGTAGCTCGGTTAATAGAGCATTCTGGAAACTTATAGAATGCTTTTTGCAGTGCTGACTGGAAATTCTCTTTCAAATTCTGAAGGCAGTAGGGGTCAAATACAGCGAGCGAAAGGCTATTTAAAATTTGTACAGAAACCAGTTGGCAGTTGTAAGAGTCAAGGGATATGGAAGGGAAGCAGAGGTTGGGAAGGAAGTGAGACAGAGTTGTAACCTATTCCCCAATGTTATACAATGCGTATATGAAGCAAGCAGTAAAGGAAACAACAGAAAAAAATTGGATTAGAAATTAAAATACATGGAGAAGACACAAAAACTTTGATGTTTGCTGAAGACATTGTAATTCAGTCAGAGAAGTAAAGGACCTGGCAGAGCAATTGAACAGAATGGACAGTGTCTTGAAAGGAGGGTATAAGATCAACATCAACAAAAGCAAAACGAGCATAATATAATGTAGCCGAATTAAATCAGGTGATGCTCAGGGAAATAGATTAGAAAATGAGACCCTTACAGTAGTAGATGAGTTTTGCTATTTGCAGAGCAAAATAACTGATGATGGTCGAAGTAGAGAGGATATAAAATGTAGACTGACAATGGCAAGCAAAGCGTTTCTGAAGAATAGAAATTTGTTAACATCAACTGTAGATCTAAGTGTCAGGAAGTCTGTTCTCAATGTACTTGTATGTGGTGTAGCCCTGTATGGAAGTGAAAGATGGATGATAAATAATTTAGACAAGAAGAGCACAGAAGCTTTCGAAATGTGGTGCTACAGAAGAATGCTCAAGATTAGATGGGTAGATCGTATAACTAATAATAAGGTACTGAATATAATTGGAGAGGAGTTTGTGGCACAACCAGACTAGAGGAAGGGTATCAACTGGTAGGAAATGTTCTGAGGCATCAAGGGACCACAAATTTAGCATTGGAGGGCTTCGTGGAGGGGAACAATCGTGGAGGGAGACCAAGAGATGAATACAATATGCAGACTGTTCGGATGCTGGTTGCAGTAGGTACTTGGAGATGAAAAAGATTGCACAGAATAGAGTAGTATGGAGAGCTGCATCGAACAAGTCTCTGGATTGAAGACAACAACAACAACACAGTTTACTATATATATTTTTTGGTTTCTGGGACAGTTTAAAATATGCTTTCTTTAGCGTTAGGTACAATTTTATTTTCACTGGCGAGTGGCAAATTCTTGTGCAAATCATGTAATTTTTTTTATACTCTAGATGCACTTTGAAAATATATCATTTTTAGTAGTATCTGAAATCTCATTTAATCGTATTTAATAGAATGGTAGATGTTTCCATAGATTGCCCTTTATGGGAGAGCCCACCTTCAGTGAGCAATTTTCAGTAATAAATTAATTAAATTAGTTTTCCTATATTTGTATTATCCTCATAAGATTTTCCTTTTGAAATAATCACAATACTCAATGACTCTGAATTTTTCCAAAGTCTGAACCATATATACACATAAAAAAATTACGTTTGTGAAAAATGATAATAGCAAAACGAAATATTCAGTTAATTTTATTGTTTGGCCCACAATAAATGTTTTTTGAGACCACTTTTAACTATTTCTTTTCCACACCACTCAACATTTTTTTTATTCCTATCTTCTGGTTGAAAAATCTTACATCAACCACAGAGCTTTCTCCTTGGTATAGAAGTTATGTAAAAACATCTTAAATCTCTAACTCCATTAACAACCAATGTATTTTTTAGGATGGATCAATTAGTTCTTCATCTTTTTTCATTATAAATAATATTTTCGAAAATTTTTTACTCTCAGGATACTTATAGTTAGATAAAAACTGTAGAGGAAGACCTTACTTATTCTTATACATATTTCTTTTAAGAATTTTATCAAATTCGCTAAAATTTACATTTTTTAAAGTTCTTAACTTCAATTTATTAACATGACCTATTAATTAAAATTTTTATTTAATAAATGCAATGGAAGCTTCTAAATTGTTAGAGCTGGTAACAAAAAATCCAATAAGATATAAATTGAGAAGTATCATTGTATTATTGATGAAACAAAAATTAGAGATTGCTTTGAGAAACAGTTTGGAAAAATTGATGGTTATATATTAATTAATTGTGAAAATAACATTAAATGATATAAAGAACATATTGATCATTGGGCAAAACGACAGGACAATTATCTTCATTGTAGTGAAAGTGTTTAGGAGTTGGCAGGTTATTTTCTAACTGGATCGAAAATGCATATCATGTGAGCAACCTTCGAAGATTTAAGAAGATGGATTTAATTTTTGTGGTCAACCAATTGAGTTCTTCTTCAGTTGTAATTAAAAATTTATATTAATAAGTGAAACCTCTTTTATCTAGCTGTGGACAAGATGATTGCATAGATAAAATATTTGCAATTGTAACCTTTTTACCATCACTAGCTTTTCTACGATGTAATTTTTATTTCATTTACAAGTTTATAGTAGAATATATGTTTCATGAAAAATAAATTCTGATCTATAACAACAGACTCTTAAGAAAATTACTGTAACCTAGCTGAACATTTTAATCTAATATATTTGTATATCATGGAAATGGAGTCGATTTCAAGTACATCTAATTTTCATTTATTAACCATAGCAATTATCAGCTGATCTAGAAAGTTGGTTTAAGGATATTTGGATGTGTTGATTACAAATGATATTTTAACTTTTCTGTATATGGAATTCTGGATGCTACATATTTAGCACCTGATATTACATTAAAAATGTAGAACATATTATCTTCAACGTCTTACAGCTAGCAAGATACTATTCACAGAAATACAACAAAATAATCCACTTGCATTAGAGTATGAAGATATTCGAAATGAAATAGAAACATTAAAATCAAATAATCTTCTTGAAAAGAAATTGATTTTATTAACTGTTGACATTCAGTAGAAAACAGTGTAAACAAGTAATAAAATATTTCATTCCATTACTTGGTTGACTGAAGTATGTGGCAATTATTGAAAAAATAAATCTCAAAAAATTATTGAACCACAAGCAATAGAAATACAAACAAAATACCAAGACTGTCTACAACTAAGAAATATAGTTTCTGGTGTGGCAGAGATGAAGGAAGAACAAATTATTTAGGTTGTCACATTTAAGCAGTTTGCCTAGAAAAGTTATTTTTAAGTTGGTTCTGTACTCTTACTCATTATAAAATTGTTGTGCATATGCTTAATATTTCTTTTGATGTACACAGAGCAGACAAATGTAAAGTAATGTACAATACTCACTTTAACAGACTATATCCTTTCAATGAGAAATTATGTGACCAATTCAATTATGTTGATGAAATAATTGAGAAGAGAAAAAATTTTATGCCAAATTTTGAATGTGTCACTGTAGAATTTGAATTTATCAAATACATTTTAATCTCTACAAATGCAGTCAACTATACACCTGTTCAACAACAAGCCTGCATAGAATGGCAAGCAAGCAGTTGTGATTATTGCTGAAAGGAATAATCCTTGGTTTGAAGCTAAAGATGTTGCAGAAATATTAGAATGTAGACACTGATTATGCGATTATACAACATGTTGCTAAAGCAGATAATCTTACATCAGAAAATTTTAGCTTTGAAGTCACTCATGATTAAGAGGTAATGAAAAACATCAATATACGTCAATGAACGTGGCTTACATTCCTCAATTTTTAATTCGCAAAAGCAAGAACCAAAAGCTTTCAGAATATGTGTTACACAAGGAGTTTTGCTAGCAGTTCACAAACATGGAGCGTATAAGATAATAACAGAAATGATAGATTCCTATAAAAACCAAATATAACACTAAAATTATTGTACAAAATGACTAGAGGATATAAATAAATTCGATTAAAATGAATAGCAAATTTGAAAGAAACAGATGATATGCATTTGGATGAATTAAAAAGAAGAAACAAAGAAACAGATCCACTGTTATCTAATGTTGTTCTTTAAACTGAAAACCATAATTTAGACTAAATTTTTTCCTTTCAAATTATTTGTTGATGACAGTGATTATACTTACTATTTCATTAGAATGCAAATGAAAAATTCATAAAATCAGTCGCACACTTTTTAAGATATACACCCAAATTGTGAGGAAATGTTACAATTTAATTATGTTCCTAATTCAATAAATTTGTACCAAAGAATGAAAGAAACTTTAACAAATGTTTGCTGACACAATTATTTCAATATTTTCAATGCCTTTAGACAAGAAGAATTGAGGAATGATATAGTAAATCATTACGAAATTGAGTTTTAATTTTAAACCCCTTCTATCTGTCTGTTCAAAAGAAACCTTTTAATAAAAATATGAGGGCTGCTATTCCCCCCCACCCACAAAAATTCAACTTTTAAAGAAAATAGTTTATTGAATATTTTTAATTTATAAATAAAGAGATAGTTATTCCTTAGAGTTGCAAAAATTCAACTTTCTTAAGATAAACTTTTTGTTATAAATGGACAATAGTTTAAGTGATTTAGCAGATAGTTATAATACCTTCTCCAAAATATGTAAGAAATATGATTTACACAATAAAGAATTTTGAGAGAAAGTATATTTAGAATTCAATGAAATAGCGAAATATTTAGTCATAAGAGGTTATTCTTACAAAAGTAAACGAAATTTACTAGTTTATCATAAATATTCAGAAATAGTAGCTTCAAATATGAAACAACTCTGGGCTACTGCAAAGACTCTAAAGGTAGGCCAATACTATAACTGTCACACAGAGGAACTAATGGATTTCATAAAAAACTATGAACAGATAGTAGAAAACTAATTTTGGAAAGATTTAGAGAAAATGAAAGTTGCCAAATGAAAACAAATAGTGAAGTAATATTGTCGCATAGAAAAAGGTGTAATCAGATGAATGACGAATTTCACTTAGCGAAGGTTTTTCAGTACTTGCACATACAAGAGTGCAGAGCAGACTGCCTCCAGCCAGAACACATACAGTATATACACAGCTACAGAACATTCCAGTACAATGATTCTTGACATTTGTGGATATTTCTAGATTGTACTCGAACCAAATATAGAAATTAAAACTGTACAGTCCATGTGAGTTATGAACTTACTTCCTTCCGTGCAGCAGTTTAGTATCATAACCACTACACCACAGAGCTACTCAGCTTCTTCTGTGAGTTTGCTCCCTCGTTAAGGGAACAACGTGTCCATGTTACGTCCTCCTAGTCTGGGAACGAGCCATCGGTCCTGCATACTCCGACTCCTTATGACTGATTCTCGCCCTGGAACTGATCTTCTTAGAACTTCTTTTGTCGCTACGCTCTTCGTCACCTTTCTGCTTGTTAGCTGTCGCTTCAGATTCGAATTTACCTTGGGTTGCAGGAGCCTTACACGGCTTCATTCGAAGGATGTGCACCGTATCTCTCAACTTTCGTCGTCTTGTGTCGGGGACGAAATCCTCAACTTCATAAGTACCATCAGACAACTGTCTTACAACCTTATAAAGTCCAAAGTAGCGTCTGAGAAGCTTCTCAGAGAGACCAACGTGCCAAATAGGAGTGAAGATCCAGACGAGGTCACCAGGCTGGTAGACAAAAGGGTGGTGGCTCGTGTCATACCTTCGGCGATCGTTTTCTTGAGCCTGCAGCGTGCGGAGTCGAGCCAACTGCAGAGCTTCCTCAGCTCTGGTTAACACCTGGCCAATGTAGTCGTCGTCCACGTCATCAGGATGTAACGGAAACACAGTGTCCATCGTCGTAGTCGCCTCACGACCATGCACCAGGAAAAATGGCATAAATCCTGTGGTGTCTTGTTTGACGGTGTTGTAAGCAAACGTCACGAAAGGCAGCACCTCATCCCAGTTGCTCTGCACAACATAGACGAACATTGATTGCATGTCGGCCAAGGTCTTACTAAGGTGTTCAGTAAGCCTGTTAGTTTGCAGGTGGTAGGCCGACGTCATGTGATGAGTAATGTTACACCGTCGGTTTATCTCAGTTACAAGGTTCGACTGAAAAACTTTCCCTCGATCCGTAATTAACGACCTAGGGGCACCGTGTTTTAATATAATGTCTTCCACGATGAATTTGGCTACCGCGAATGCTTCGGCTGTTTTCACGGTTTTTGTAATGGCATAGTGTGTAAGATAATAAGTGCAAACAATAATCCATCTATTGTCACTAGCAGACGTTGGAAACTGTCCGAGGAGGTCAATCCCAACAAGCTGGAAAGGCATTGCGGCTGATGGAATTGGCATGAGTCGGCCAGGTGGTTTATGAGGAACTGCCTTTCTCCTCCGCCACTCTTGACATTGCGACACATAGTGATGGACGCTCCTAAATAAACCTGGTCAGAAATCTCTTGCGGATTCTATCGTATGACTTAATAAATCCTAGATGTCTGGTCTCAGGTGTGTCATTGAATTTCTGTAGAACATCTAAGCGCATGTGTTAAACAATCACTGGTAGCCACCTGTTTCCAAAAGGATCAAAGTTTTTCTTGCAAAGTAATCAATTAACTACCTTAAATTGTCCTTTAACATCCTCTGACCGATTTAAGGCAAGCATAATTTGAGCTATCTTGGCATCCTTCTCCTGCTCGGCAGAGAGACTCAGGAGTGCAGCGAGACAGTCACTATCTTCATCAAAGTCTTGATGGTCTTGTACAGGGTTTCTTGAGAGACAGTCGGCATCTTGGCGTTTTCTTCCACTTTTGTACACTATGGAAATGTCAAACTCTTGAAGACGTAGCGCCCACCTGGCGAGTCATCCTGTTGGATCCTTAAGACCTGTCAACCAACAAACTGAATGATGGTCTGTAACAACTGTGAAGGCCATCCACAGAGATACTGTTGAAATCTGCACAAGGCACAGATCACAGAAAGACACTCTCTTTCTGTAATTGAGTAGTTTGTCTCGGCTTTTGTAAGCGTCCTAGAAGCATAGCCTATAACCCTCTCTTTTTCCATTCGATATTGGCACCAGAACAGCACCGATCCCATACCCACCGGCATCTATGTGTGGTTCTGTAGGTGCTCTGTCATCATACAGACCAAGTACAGGGTCAGTCGTCAGAGCTTTTCGCAGCACATCGAAAGAATCTGGTTGAGCACCACCCCAGATAAATTTAGCATCAGCTTTTAACAAATCCTGGAGTACCTGACTTTGATACAAAAGTCTTTGATAAAATGGCAGTAATAAGAACATAATCCGAGGAAGTTCCTCACATCTCTAATACTTTTAGGAATAGGAAATTTCATTATAGATCTCACCTTTCCTGGGTCTGGCCGCACACCTTCGATTTTTCTCCAAAATGACACATTCTTGGATTAAATTTCAGTCCGCCTTGTTGGAGACACTTAAGAAGGGCCCTCAGTCTTTTTATATGTTCATCAAATGTCTGTGAGAACACTATAATGTCATCTAAATAACAAAGGCACATCGTCCACATCAGGTGCCTTATAAGATTATTCATCATCAGTTCAAAAGATGCTGGTGCATTACAGAAACCAAACGGTATTACCTTAAGGTCATAGAGGCTCTCAGGGATGATGAATGCCTCATCTACTTTGATTTGCCAGTATCCAGAGTACACGTCCATGGTTGAGATAAACTTAGCCCCCTTCAGACTATTTAGTGTCTCGTCAATTCGTGGAAGAGGGTAAACTTCCTTTTTAGTTATCTTATTAAGCTTTCTATAATCAACACAAAAGCGCCAACTGCCATCCGTCTTCCTGACAAGGACCACTGGTGAAAATCATGAGCCCTGCGAAGGCTGAATGATGCCATTCTTCATCAGTTTCTCTACCTTGTCACGAATTATTCGACGTTCCATTGCTAACACACAGTATGCTCTCTGGCTTATTGGTTGATTGTCTCCAGTGCTAATCCGGTGCTTCACCATGGATTTGTCTAATTTGCTCTTTACCTGTGGATTGAACCGTTCAGAGAACTCTTGAAGAATGGCAAGTAGCTTCTTCTGTTGTTTCTTACTGAGATCTGGTGATAGTTGAGCTAGAAGATCTTGTATCATAGCGGTAGCGCTAATTTCGCCCACAGATTCGGCATGGTAGGTTTCTACGATGCTCAGCTGTTCTCCAATTAACGACTCAGCGTTTGCTATGCACAGGCGTCTTGGACGCATCTGCGGTTCTCGGCGACAGTTAACTATCCGCAGTTCACCGAATCAGTTCTTAAACGAGACGACAGAGGCTGGGATGACCAAGTTATTCTTCGGTTGTATGCTTCTCTTATATTCCACTACAAGATCCATGGGTTGATGCATGACATGACATGTGACAGTTACCTTCCTAGCGCTGACTGCAGGAATGATCTCTTCACTCAGCACACATAGTCTCCACACACTCGGATGTGCATCTTCCTGTCCACAGTATCTCATCTCGTCTAGCATAATCTTTGAGCGAATACGATTTTCTGTAACTTGTGACGGTACTTCCCCAAAATCACTGAATATGATGCTCCAGAGTCCACAAGAGCTTGGGCTGGTCGGCCATCCACGAGGATATCGACGTAGTTTCCTATCCTTTCTGAAGTGATCGACGGCGGAGGATTATTCTCTTCGGTGGCAGAGAAGGTCGCACCCTGAAATTTTCCAGGTTGTGGCGGCAAGGTGATGGGCTGGAGCTTCTAAATGGCGATGAAGTCCTTGATCGGCGTGTTGGGAAGCGTCCTCTCCAGCGGCTAGCTTGCGGCGATAGTGACCTAAGTCGTCCTGCAGCTACATCTTCTTGTTCATCTTCGTCGTCCCGGAGTTGCCATCGGCGAAGATCAGTCGGGCATCATCAAATATCCGTAGCCTTTCTCGACAATAGTGCACCACATGTCTCGGTCGTCCACAGTGGAAACATACGTTAGTTACCCTAGGTCCTCCAGACATCAGTCTTCCTTGCTGTCCAAAGAGGTTCCTTCATACGGCATCGTGGGAACGTAACTCTGCCTTGGTCTCGACTTTTTCACCGTTTTAAAGGGAAATGAAAGACGAGAGATTGGGTTCAATGTCTGTCCCACTTCCTCCTTTATGACCTCTTGAAGCGTCTCGGTTTTTTGCTCGCCGCGCAATCCAAGTGCCTTCTGAACTTCCTCTCTCACTGTCTGGCGAAGAACACTTGTGAAATTAGTTGCTTCCTCCATCACAGACATCGATACGACGTTTAGAAGCCGTTCAAACTTCTTGTGCGTAATTCTTTTTTGATGCATTTTCTCACTATATTAGCACCATTTTATGAAGTCGTCTGCTGTCGAAACCTCCTTCGGGAGTAGGGCTTGATACATGTCGTCAGCAACACCCTTCATAGGAAGTTGCATCTTATGTTCCTCCTCCATTCTAGGATCCACTATTTTACACAGCTCGAAAACGTCTTGAATGGAGGATGCTGTAGTTTCTCCTGGACGCTGTGCCCTGGACATTAATTTAACTTCAGCCTTGTACTTCTATCATTGTGTGACGCCGAAATACTTGCGCTGTTCCGCCTGGAATCCTTCCTAGCTCGTGAACTTCTCCTCGTTGTTCTCATATCATTTCTTGGCAGTGCCCTCTATGTAGAAAAATACGTAAGCCAAATACACAATGTCATCCTCGAACGGAAAGATTTAGGTGTTCCTTTTCCAACATGCCATTCGAGAGTGGAATGGCAGAGAAGTAGTTTGAAAGTGGTTCGATGAACCCTCTGCGAGGCACTTAAGTGTGAATTGTAGAGTAACAATGTAGATGCAGATGAAGATGTAGATTTAAGTACCGATTGCCTGCTTTTTGAAGTATACATATACAATATAAATTTCATTACATTTCACACAATGTAAATAATTGACATTTTATCAGTTAATTAATTTATATAGACGTATCTTCATTAGGATAACGTATGGATAGAAAAAATGAAAGGGCAAGTTTTTTTCATTCTCATTGTAGCCATATATATGTAAAAATTATATAAGCTAATTTTTTCTCTGTCTACCCAACTTTTGTATTAATAATAAAATCCCAACCATTTAACATATTACCTTTCTTTCCCAATATTTTTTCAAGAATATATGCATGTGCATATTTTGTTTTCTGTAGTTCTTCTTCAAAAAAGTTCTCATCCATATGTTTCAATTTTTATGTGATTGGATTGGAATGAGTAACAGATTCAACATAAAAATTTCTGCTAATCTATTGGCAGTATATCCTCTTTCGAAAGGTCCTTTAAGTTTACTGATTCTAACTTTATCTCCTTTTTTAAATGCATTATCGTTAGACAACTATAGATGGTTAGTAATTTTTTTCATTAACTTCTATTGATTTAATTTTTGTAGTTGAATGGTTTGTACAGTGGCACTAACTAACTAATTTCTTAACTGTATCAACTCATATATAATTCGCTTGAAGAGCTAATTTCTTCCACATCTCTTTTTACGTGTTCTATTAAATCTTCCAACAACAGATGCTTTTAATTCAGTCAAAGTTGAATAATAATTAATATTATTTTTTCATTATTTCTTGAAAATCTCTATTATAAAATTCTTTACCATTATCTGTTTGTAAACAAACGTTTTTCACCACCAGGATTCGAACCGTGTTACCGACGGAATGAGTGGCTCCGCACAAGCTAAAGCTTTCCTGGCGTCCAAAGGCAGGGTGGGGCAAAGTCAGCAGGGGCGCAACCCTATGCGTGGCCACCATGTCCCGTTTAATCCCCCAGGAACCAAGGAAAGCGTAGGGAACGTGCTGTAAAGGTACGAAACACATCAATAATATATTATTTATTTATCTAGTAATTTTTAGTTATTTTTCCAACTATCATTAATACCACCGAGAATACCAGGAAACCAGCATCGTATGGAGGAGGGAGCGGCAAGTCGCCCGACTCGGTGAACTCTCGACGCTTGGTTTTATGGAAAAGAACATTTCAATAACCAGAGAATAAATGGTTCTAAGTGTGGAAAAGGTGTGGATGAACTCGTCATTGCAGTAACACCCCAACTCTGTGTGGGATAAGAAAGACACTACAAAGGAAACTGGAGTAACATTATCTGTATTTGGGATTGCAGACAACTGCACAATGGCATTCATCAAGGATGAGCCAAAAAGTCAACGATATTTTTCTCGCTCCCAGTAAAACAGGTAGTGAACTACTTGTCCCCAACCCCACATCATGGAGTTTGGGGAAGTATTCTGAGTCCAGAAAGAGGAGCAGGTGAGTATGCATCTGATGAGGAGTCGTATTGGTAATTAGGGCAAGCAACTTTAACACCAGGAAACAGATATCTATCGCCTATCTGCACACTAGGCGATGCTCGTCCATGTCAAGAACATAATATGTGACAGAAGATGGGGAGTCTGCAAGGTGAATCCCATGAAGACATGTCCAGCGTACCAACTTCCCACTGACTGTAAGGCACCAAGCAGACTAGACGTCAGTGGCAAAATAGGGAGCTCACACCGATCACCAAACGGGACACCAGTCCACGTGGGAATGCTTCTCCTCAACCACATTCGATGACCTGTGCTGCTGTTTCATAGATTGCCTTCATGCGTTCGTAAATGTCAAGCCTGTTGGCAATATCGCAGTACAGACATAGCTCAGTTTGAGGAAAAAATAGCAGAAATAAAATAATTGACATGGGATGCCCGAAAACTGTATCAGGGATGAGGGGAGCGTGGTGTAACGGCCTCCAGCCACAGGCTGTTAAGGCACGTAGGATAACAGCGCGACGCACCATTTGAGTGTTAACTAAAAGGGATATGATACTGACCTAAACGGCCCCTGCATCGCGGTAGGGTGAGGGTCGCGTAACGTATGTTGAACAGTAAGCCATGGAAAACAAATGAACCTAATGTCTCTAGCATGCGGACTGCGAAACAGGAACTGTCTATGCCACGCAGGGGATCGTGATACCATATTGTGACCTTCGTAGAAGATCAAGGGCTCGTAAACAATGATCTAGGAACCCAGATCGTGGTTGGGACAGTAGGCGCCAGCCGATAAGGGCAATCGTGATCCCCCAGAGCACTTGCAAACCCGTGTCCTAAGCATCGGGTAGCAGCAGCTACACGCAGTGGTGCAGTGCTGTCCGCAGGAAGCATTGCCTGTATCTACAGCCACGGCGTTCAATTTGCGGACGGTGAGGCAGCTGTCAGAAGCTTCGTCATGTATGGTAACCTATCCACCGACCTCAGCACTGCTGCGAAGAACAATGAGATATCGTCCGCATCGAGAGATATACCAGACAGATATGATAGACGCCATAAAGTAGTGGTTTCACGATGTGGTCAAACAGCAGTACAGAGAGCGGGCAGCCATGGCGCACCAAAAGACAGATCAAGATCGGAGAAGTTAGATGTCCATTGTAGAGCTCATGGGACATAGTTTCCCAAAGGAATTCGCATCACGACGTCGACGGTTGTATCAGAGTCTCTCATGTTGTGGAGCGTGCATACAGGTAGTGATGATCGACTCGATAGAACACCTGGCTGAGGTCAAGAGCTGTCGTAAGTTCTGCCATACGACGAGAGTGAGGAAGAGCAATTAAGTCCAGATAGGGACAGAGGGCAGTGTGGATGTTATTGGCACCTCGCAAGTTGATCAAGAGAAACCACATACAGGGACAGTGCAGTGCAGTGCAGTGCAGGCAAAGATCTGTGTGTCACTGTTGAGCAACGTTAAGGGTTGGTAATCGCATATCCGTTATGTACCCAGAGGCTTGTGGATGGGAATGAGAGACCATTGAGGAAACTGTCTGGAATCTGCACACAGAGCCACATAAAGTCCCAACAAATTGCCATCCTCACTGGCGCCATTACAGCATGAAATGTCTGATAAAACTCTAGTGGGAGACCATCAGGGAGAGGCGACTTAGAACCCACCTGGATAGTATCATGAACATCGTTGTCCGTGATGTCGGCAAGCAGATCTATCTTTGCATCCCCACAGACCGAGCCAAAGAAGAATCAGAAGACTGCCGTTATGTTGACTGGGTGGTGACATTGTGCTGGAGAAAACATAACATAATATGTATAGAAAGCACATCCCATATCGCGTTTGTATGTAAGCGCCACCCATGTGAACATTAAGCAAAGTGCTCCAACGTTGCCGCTGTTCTGCTGTGACGTGGTACATAGACATATGTTTCTGTGGTAACCCATCGTGTGTGTATGCCTGACTGTAGCTCCTTCTAGCGGGCGTCGATCTCTCGAGAGCTGTGCCTTGGCGCCAGTCAACAGTGCCTGACGCTCTAGTGATTACCGCATCATATTGCCTTCCCAGAGAATGGTAGATAGAAATCCTGGGTTCGTCGCCGTCAGACTCGACCTCCCTCCTTGTAACCAATAGAGGCCTTTCATAGGGCAGGCTTTGTGCAGAGGGCCCATCATGACAGGGCAGACATATGTATCGTGGCGTCGATGACAAGCCGTCCACGTGGTCTCAATCAGCTGCCAGCAGATGGTTGAATTAAGGTGGGAGATGCTCAGTTTCCATGGTCCCCCAGGAGTGCTGGAACCTTAGGTGCCAGAGACTGACGCCAGACACACATACACCTTGCTCATAGAACGCAACAGGCCATACTTCAGCAGTCTGCACCCCACCGAAAATATCACAACTGACGAGATTGGAAAAAAAAGGCTAGTGAAATGCGTAAGCCCGAGACAATCACCATGAAAATGCTTCCAAGAGTCCACAAGGTTGAGGTGCTGGACAAATCACCGCTATTGCCGTACATGGAGAGTGATGTGGCATTTGTTCTTTGGCTGCCTGGGTGAACAATGCGTGATAATGACCAGTGTATCCTGCCAATCGAAAAAGAGAGGTGTGATGGCCTCAGTGCAAGCCGTTGCTTGGTTAATCATCAATATATGTCCGAGTGATGGTAAAAGTTGATATCATTACGTAAAGAAAAGTATTATCTTCACAATAATCTTCAAATCGTGAGCTATACCCTCAATTTTTGTATATGAAATTATTGAATTTACTCGTGGCACTTTTATTACCTATGCCTTTGGTCACTTTCAAAACGCCAATTAACAATCAAACCAAGTAATTTAATAAATTTAAATCTTAAATTGCTACTGTACCCATGTACCACCACAATAAAATAAAAACAGTGACTAGTTGTTGGAGTACGAATGAGAGCAGCGGCATGTTTAAGTTTACAAAATAATATTTTCCCCTGAATTAATCACTTTTACAGTGCACTCTGACTTTGTTTACATGAATCCATTGTGAGACCCAACTCTATTCAAATGGAATCAACTACGGCCCACTATACCACAAACTATGGTTCATCAGAGAACAGCTGCGAACATCATTTAACCACCCTAAAGCGGGGCTGAATTATTTTATCGTTTCACCTTGTTCAGGTGGCAGCAGAAAAAGGCGCGCTGTGCGTAAGGAGTGGCGAGCTGTGGCAGCTGTAATGTTCTGACGCATGTAGGAAACTTTGCAAACTACTCAGTCTGGCTTCTGATTATCAGAAAGCGGGAAGTTGCCTATCAAAGCCCTGAAATCGCGGCAGAGTTCAAGCTGAGGCGCACCTATTCTACGGTCTGGTTAAACGAGTTTGACTCACAGGTGTGACGCTGCATGCTGTAACTTTCAAACTTCAGACAGACGACTCATAGCGAATAAGTTCACTCCCATGATACAGGATCTGTCCGAGATTAAATGCAGTTCCTTTGACAGTAAAATTGGAAGCTACCACGGGCTCTTAGTTCACTAATAAGTACAGACCTCAACTCTCACCCACAAGATGAAGACCTGAAGTTCTCAAAAGTGGAGGCCGAGAAGACAAAGAAGGTAAAGAAAAACCATACTTTCCACCAGGCTTTGGTTAGCAAAAACGAAATCGCTTCCACACTGTATAGAGCAGTGGAGCTGTCCTCTACTCATTGAATCTCCGCTCTTGAGTGTACTTTTGGCTTTATAGACAATCCAGACACAGCACCGGTGTTCCCCACTGGAGGAGCAACCCTCCACTATCCATATCATGAGAGTAGCCGATCAGCAACTCCAAAACAATATTTTAGACTAGGGAGGCTTCGTTGTCATGGTAATCAAGGCCATATTTCGGCAAAAAATCTACCATTTATACAGTGATCTAATCTTTCCAAGCTGATGGTGTCTCCGCTAAACACATACACCAGCCACTCTGTCCATATCGTTCACTCTGCTCACCTTCCCACTATTTGCACAAAGGCTCACTTTGCAGCAGTCTTTCTTAAATTTCTTCCTCCACGGATCTTCCGCTAATGGCCACCTTTCTGATGGACTCCCACGTTGCCCAGATGAAATGATTTCGTAATCAGAGCACTCCTGTCCAACTCTGAGTGGAAGGAGGCAAGTGCTGCAGCCGTAAGTCCCTCCGCAGGTATGATTCATTGAGTGCTGCTTCCTAGAATCACTCACACAACCTGGTCGCGGCACTCAGAATTTACAGCCCCCAATCCATATCTCTCCCTGTTCTCGTCGCCTCCACTATAGCTACTCGGGTACAAGTTCTCTGAAGAACATTCTGCCCACCATTTCCTCATGTAGAAGGTCATAAACCGCATATACTAACTGGGAGCCCCGAGATCGTGACATAAAATATAAAGTAAATCTGAGTAACATTGTTTTTAAAGTGAGAGAATGGCGTGCCACCTCTCACTGCCTCCCCAATATTCAATAATTTCTGCCAGGGGAGTGCCACAGTTAAAGATGTTAAAGGGGCATTGAGTAGATGAAACTATGACAGTTTAATTGGGCGATTGAGAATGACGAACTGGACCATGGTAGCTTTGCTACCAAAAACCAAAAAGCAGTACACCCTGTCTTGACCTCATTCAACGAGGGTCATACACTCACTCATTGCTGCATGTCTGCAAAAGTTTTGTGATTTTATAAGAGTCTGAATTGTTCCTGTTGACCCACTGGTATTTGACATACACCCCTGACCATAAACACAATGATTGAACATTCAAAAGGTCATGCAGACTTGTAACTAACCGATTCACATTGAAGCTTAGGTCAGGGATGATTGGTTTCGATAACCACAATAGATTATCTTTGAGCATTGAGCATTCTGTGCCTCGGAGACTTGTTACCCCTGTCCATGCGTTCACAGTGATTCAATCTTCCATAGAGACAATAACATGACAAATTCTATCCAAGCATTCAACAAATTTATTTACTTTAGTAAAATGGAGTAAGTTCTGTTAACACAAAACAAACAACATTTAGATGACACAAACATAATGAGGCCTTACACAAATGAGAAAGACAGAGTAAAAACACGACTCAGTTTCAAAAAGTGGTTTAAATATTAGTTTATTTGTTGTACATGATCTTTTGTCAATCTTAGATTCCAAGTACACATCTAAAAATGGTGTTGACTCTTATGACAAACACAGTAGAAAAGGGAAGTGAAAAAATTACATTTAACCTAGTAAATTAAATATAGTAAGGCTAAAAAGTAACAATGAAAAAAACAGAAACTCATTTGAAATCTGTTACTGCTCCCTTCATAAGGGTCTTTAGGGAGTCCAAAAGTTAATTTTAGTTTAGTCACATGACTAAATACAGCACTACACACATTACGTGTGTAACATGTTGGATGGGGCAGGTGTATGGGTCAGATGGGTCTAAAAGAAAGGTTATCTCTTTACTTAACAGCATAAGTGGTGGCAGCAGTGTCTGTGGCAGGACCCATCTCCAGTCCTGGAGCTGAGAGACTGTCACTCTTGTTTAAGACAGTCCTCCAGCAGCAGTTGTCTGTGTTTTGGCAAGTGTTAGAAGACGTCAATCACTCGGCCTGGCGCTCACTAATCCCTCCTTTCACGTCAGCACTGGCATTACATTCAGATCTCGTCCCTCAAGACTCTTGCGTCAAACATCAGTGGCCCAAGGAGGTTGCTTGCCATCAGGGGCAAGCCTCCTTAACCTACTGGCTGCAGGTGAGGCACCCCTGCTGTTGCTTTCACTCCCCATTGGCATGAACAAAAGGGCTGCTGTAGCATCATCACATTAGCTGGCTGTCTGCTCTGTCATGTCAGAGAGGGGGAGGGGGGAGGATCGGTCACCTGTAGCTGACACCTGTCGATGTAGCCATGTGTGACGTCATGTCAGCTGATCTCTCGTAGTGGTTGCCCTTCTGTGACGTCACGCTGGCAGTCGCACCTGAGATGTGCTGCAGCACCAGCCAGCCTCCCAGTTGCATTGTGATATAGGCGCCTACCCTGCACCAGGCCATGTCCAACCACAGTCTGCTTCTCGCTTGTCTTTTGGAATGCTATAGTCCTCTGCAAATCTTTAGTAGATATTTTAGTGCCGTGTGTTTCACAATCAATGTTTACAAATACACATACATAGAAAAACATAACAAAAAAAGAACTGTTTTAATTGGAATTTTACAGTATGATTAATGCAAAAAAGTGCCTTAAGGATATTTTATAAAAAAAAATCGCACTATAATCGCTAATTAATCGCTTGTCTAAAAGACAAAAACTAATCATTTTGTAATTGTAAAGCCATGTTACTGTTGTGCATGTCAGCGTTTCGTTAGTTTCCTGACACCATTCATGCACCCCAGTGGGTTGAATCAGCACAGCCTGCACATTCATACTTCAAGCACTGTCACACCATACAACACTCATTTCTAATTACATCCTACCCATTACCAAGTCTAGCTACCTTGAAACTTCGTACTTTAAGCTAATCTGGACTCCAAGACTTCGCCTGATGACAATTTATTAGATAGTGTCGCTGATGCGGATATCTGGCGCAGAATCCTGGTCGAATATTTCTCACCGTCACCTGTGCACTCCTTAATGTGATGCCACGATGTATCAGACATCGGCACGAATTCACCTGTCCCTCTGGCCAATAACTATCAAAAACTGACATACAAATATCATCAATTAACAGCTGCTGCAGAGATATAAAATACTAGTCTGATCATCTTATAATTGGTAGTAAATAAAAATTTGTGATTTTCTTCCCCTTTTTTATAGTTTCATTCGCCATTTTCTTACTATTCATCTAAAAACGCAATACAATTAGTCGCACTCCACGTGCTCACACCACGTAATTCGAAACTTTTCCGATGACTCGTCTCTGGCGCTGGCGATCCACAGTCAAATCATCACAAGACAAATATCATCGCACTACTGGTGGTAACCATAAGCGATAACCACAAACGAAAAAATACTACCAGTGAAAAATATCGCAGCAGAGGCGATTATCGATTAGTGTCACCATCCTCGAACACCACCAACGAGAACAGTGGTCCACAGGGAGAAAAAACCATACTCGAACATCAAAGTAACTGGCGTGAACAAGCCATGTTCATCTCGCAAAATATGCCATCAGTATCGGATCGCAAATCAACATCTATAGCACAGCTATCACCTCCTCACTCCGAATGGTGGAACGGACCATGCATACACCCCACTGGCAATGAACACAATATCAACGGAGGATTCCAGGATGAATTCTGAGAAGAACTATGCATTTAAGACTTGTTCAGTTATTTCTGAACCAAAAAATGGAATTTTCACGTTTTTCCAACACATACCTTTGTTTGGCGTGACAAGCTACTAATGCTGCAATGTTTACGTATTAAAGCGCTCAGTATTATCATAAACACAAGAGGTTTCTCGCGGAGAAATCAGCACATTCCTATTTACGAAACAAATATTTATCTTTGAAACATGATAGGATGCCAGTACGTCTCAAAACTGCGGTAAATTATCAAACTGCAAATGCTGTACAGAAAACTACAAACGCCTAACTCATTGACCAAATGTCCCAGGAAAAGATTTCATCCGCTAATTATAGCAATAAATCATCCAAACATATAAATGTAAGCAAATACAGAACAATACAGTAGGTGACTACATAAACGAATTAGAGACAAGTGATTCTTCACACTAACTTGATGATGTGATGAAGCCGCAGCGGCAGACTGTCAGTTCATATGCGGATTTCTGCTGCGGTTTCTGTTTGAGTGGTTAGCTGGTCCCATTTCCACTACGTCATACTGGTGATCACATTGTAGGTTTTGCCTACGAATCCGTCCATTATTCCTTGTTCCTAAATTTAGGCAACATTGTCTGTGGGACGCAGCGATCTGGTATCACGTGAAAAACGGAGGAGCGGCCGGCACCAGCCACAGGGGGCCCAAGAAATCTGAGGATGGCTTTAACATAATGCGAAGCTGGTCATAATAAAAAAATGTTAATCTCGAGTGTTGATTTGACCTATTCCTTGTTTGCCGTGAGATCCAAATCAGCTGCATGAAGTGGTTAGAATTTTGCATTTCCCTCCTGTTCCTACCGGTCTTTCGTGAAAGTTAGCCCCGTACGTCCCACGTCTGCTTCTATAATGCCCCTGAGACTCATCTTTAAATTTTTGGCGTGGATACTGTTATCTTGTTGCCCTTTTTCTGTCTGTATTTTGCCCGTTCTTATCTCCTGCAGTTGCACGTTGCTACTTTCGTTCATTATGTCTCATTCGCTTCCTCGCGTTTTGTTATTCGTTGACAAAGTGTAACTCTCGTTGAGCGCTATTGTATCATTACATCCGCCAACGAGCAGTTCTTGCAATGTCAACGGCTGTTTCATGTAGCACTGTGGCATTATCTCCTTATTGCTATACTGTTTGTCCAGGTAACGGTTCTTGTTGACAATCGTCTCGAAAACTTTACAGGACTTCGGTGCCCTGATGCTTCTTAAACCTTCCCTAGTATAATCTCCTGTTTAATCCTTTCTAGAGTACCTTGTGACGAGAAGGTATTTAGGAAAGCCTCTCTGAATTCGCTGTAACTGAGGCATTTTGCTGTAACGTGAAGCATGTGCCCTGCAATTGAACCTTCCAGGTAACTACAGACACATTCCAATTTGTATACTAGTGGCCGAGACTCGGGTAGTACCCTCATCGTACTGAGCAATCCATGACTTCGTATGTAATGAATTGTGGTTCTTTTTTTAAACCTGAAACTTTTGAATTGAGAGAAAATTTTATAAGTCGAAATATTCATAATTTTGTGCCCCTAGACTTTCTCTAAGTTCGGGAGCGAGTGCGCCCAAGATTTCGTGGCCGAACGATTCCTGAATGCTGTTGTACCCTCCTCTCGTAGTATGTAGTAACATTACCATACATTTGAGCCGCGCGCAGTTGTGGACCGGCTCTGTATTCTGTGTGCTGCGCACCACTGACAGCGCGCGCTCGGCAGAACGTCGTGCCCCGTTAAGCGGACGCTCTTGCCGTATGTCGGCCTGTGCCAGGGATGTTGCTATAGACTGGGTCGCAAAATTTTACCTTCGACATTCCCGGCAACCAACGAACGCATGGCGCCGTGCTGTTGCTTCTAGCTGAATTTCTACACGAGTAACCCATTCGCGCATTTGTCTCATTTCACCCGTCAGCTCATTCTGCGGGGTAGTGAGATGTGTTTTCTCGCCTTTGATTTCTAACATTTCTTCCTGTGTCTGTTCAGCTACTCTCTGTTCCTGTTTTTTGAGAGCACAAGTAGCCTTCTAGGTTGCGCTCACTCGGCCTTTGCCAGCGCTGCCTTATCTCATGCAATGTGGGCATTTTTTCGCGCACTTCATGCTACTAATTGGTTGTCCTAGCCTCACGTCTGGAATCTAGAGCTTCTTCTCGTGTCTACTCTGACGTTTTCCTGATGCTTTTCACCTCTGCTTTTACACCCTGATTTACGTTTTCGACAGCCCTCCTTTGAATTTCCTTAATTTATTTCATGACTTCGCTCTGTCTCTTTTCCTCCTTGTCTTGTCGCTTCTGAATTTCACTAATTTTATTAATGATGATTTTCTATCTTTGGTCTTTTTCCTGCCGTCTCATTTCGTATCTTTCCTTCCTCTGTGTTTCAACCTCCTGTCCTCTGTTATCTTCATCTTGCATAAACTGAATGATTGATTCTAATTGCGTACTTACAGTGACGTACCCTGAGCTAGACGCACGCGACTCAACTGCTCTATGAGGCCTTACCCGCGAAATCAGACTCTTGTTTTCCCTTACTGTCCTCTTACCGTATTTAGAAAACCTACATAAGTGATGATGGTCGAAGTAGAGAGGATATATAATATAGACTGGCAATGGCAAGGAAAGCGTTTCTGAAGGAGAGAAATTTGTTAACATCGAGTTTAGATTTAAATGTTAGGAAGTCGTTTTTGAAAGTATTTGTATCGAGTGTAGCCATGTATGGAACTGAAACGTGGACGATAAATAGTTTAGACAAGAAGAATGCTGAAGATTTAATTGGTAGATCACATAACTAATGTGGAGTTATTGAATAGAATTGGCTTCAGCCAGAGGTCCCTCTGCAGGCACGATCCACAGCCTGGACACTGCACTCGGAATTCATGGCCCCCAATCCATCTCTCTTTTTGTTCTCCGTCGCCTCCACTACAGCGCCTCAGAGACGAGATCTCTACGGGTTACGAATGCAGTTATAAGGACGTTCTGCTCACAATTTCCTCGTGTAAAAAGTCATAAACCGCACATTCCAAAAATAGTACTGGGGAACACCGTGATAGTGACCTAAAATCTGAAAGGTAATCTTTTAGCGAGCGGCAAAAACATAAATTTCTCTGACATGACTGTCTGGGAAGCTTAACAGTCTTCTTTCAGAAGCTGGAAATGGTCAGCCTGATAAGATTAGATTTCTCCGTAAATGAAGGTCTGTGGTGCAATCTACGAAGACTATTTTGCCGAAACGTGGCCATGCTTACTGTGAGAACGACGCCTCCCTAGTCTAAAATATTCTTTCTCAGACAAGAGAGATTTTGGCTCGCTTATCTGCCTGTATTTCAGGGCTTTGATAGGAAGGTTTCCCAATTCTAATACTTAGAACGCCAGTCCTTGTAGTTTGCAAAGCTTTGTGCAAGCGTGAGAATATTACAGCTCCCGCAGCGCGCCGCTAATCGCCCACGGCATGCCGTTTACTGCAGCCGGCTGAATCAAGGTGAAAGGATAAAATGTTGCTGCACCGACATAGGGTTGTGAAATGATATTCACAGCCTCCTGTTCTCCGGAAACCATAGTTTGTGGTGTACTTGGTCGTACCTGATTCCATTTGAACAGAATTCGGCCTCACAGTGGTTTCCTGTGTACAAAGCCTCATTGCATTGCAAAAGGCATTAATTCGGGGGAGAATTTGTATATCTGCCACCCAAAAGAATGCTTTTCAAATTAAGCACAACCCCTTCTTATAGTGTATGTTTGTCACTTTTCATGTAAGATTTATCAGCTTGATTGTAGTTATAAAAGGATGAATAAAAATTTGTCATTGTTTCTGTATACTTAAATGCACCACTCTTCTCAGTCATAATCCACCAAATATTCACTGCCGACCGCTGTGGCCGAGCGGTTCTAGGCGCTTCAGTCCGGAACCGCGCGATTGCTACGGTCGCAGGTTCGAATCCTGCCTCGGGCATGGATGTGTGTGATGTCCTTAGGTTAGTTAGGTTTAAGTAGTTCTAAGTTCTAGGGGACTGATGACCTCAGATGTTAAGTCCCATAGCGCTCAGAGCCATTTGAACCAATTCTTCACTATTTTTATTTTATTGTGATGATACATGGATACAGCGACAATTACAAGTGCAATCGCACTAAATTAGTGTACTTAGAGGGATCGCAGACATAGCAAGAAAAGTGCCAAAACTAAATTCACTAATGTCACATATAAAAATTAATGTGCAGCTCACGAATTGAATATTGTTGAGAAGGTAATACTTTTCTATATGTTCAGATAATAACATTTACCACCACTTGTACACATACTTATGATAAAAACAAGTGACCGCTTGCAAATGTTGTTAAAGAGAAAGGGTGGCGTGCCACGTCTCACTCGGAGAAGGAAATTGATCGTTCGCATGGCGATCCAACCCAGATGGCGCACAGACACTGAAGATCCTGTCGCCACTATACACGAGAGCTATAGCTCTGGCAACAGTGAGATAGGCAACTGTATCAGCGGGAATACCATCACGTAGGACTACCGCGACCGCGCTACCAATAGGAGAAGCGTGGGAGACGTTTGCCGTAAAGCCATTGGGAGCACAGAAGCCTGCACCTCGGAGGGCAATGTCAACGTCTGCATCATACAGCATTTCATGGTGAAAAGCCAGTTTGTGGCGTGCACAAATGATACTGACACTGACCGTGGCTAAGTTTGAAAAGGAGCGATTATCAGAAGGAAAGGTGGCGCAAACACGGGGAAATCACAGGAGCTTCCTGTTAGCCACCACGGAAGGTCACATCACTGTAATGGGGAAGGAGCTCAGTATCGACGAAGTCCACCCACCACAAAAAATGTTCAAATGTGTGTGAAATCTTATGGGACTTAACTGCTAAGGTCATCAGTCCCTAAGCTTACACACAACTTAACCTAAATTATCCTAAGGACAAACACACACACTCATGCCCGAGGGAGGACTTGAACCTCCGCCGGGACCCGCCGCACAGCCGCCCACTAGACATATGTCTCACTGGGCTGGTTCAGATATGCGCACACAGGTAGCGTCAGAAACAGAAAGGGAGGCAACGGCGCCAAACAGGCGGGGGATGTCCCTTGTTTGATGCTGACCAGAGATGGAGGCGGGGAGAGACGTCGTGTTGTCCAGTGGCGGATCATCAGAGGACAGCTCATCGTCAGTAGGACGGTCGTCTTTCTGTGCACACGTCCGATGGAGGCAGTCATCAGAAGTCGTATGCTGGTTCCGTTTCCTCGGCGACCGTTGCTTCCTAACATGTTGTTCCTTGTCGGATGGCGGATGGCTATCGTTCGACATCCGGGTGGACGGAAGAAAAACGTAACTTGGTACAGCTCCATATCAACAACCATGGGGTCGGGGCAGACGGTTTGCGTCTGCTGAAGGGCATCGTCCGTTGGTACTGCCTCCGGCAGCAACGTGGGAGAGACAGGTAAAACATCCACTGTGTCGTCAACAGAAGACGACGTCGGTGTCGTGGACGCAGCAGCCAGCCCTTCTGTGGGTGCATAAGATAAAGGCAACACAGTGGCGGCCGTAACGAGATTGACGTCCCCGATCGGTGTTTGAACCAGTCTGCATCGGAGACATACATAACGGTCGTGGCCTTCCTGGCCACAACCTGCACAAGTGAGCGGCTGGCCATCATACCCGACGACAGCCCTGCAGTAAGAACGCACATATCTCCACGGTTAAATTTTTATCTGACGGACACCACTGAGGACACAGTAGTTTTCGAAAGTCTTCCACGTTTCAGTAGCGCGACTGTCGACGTGGCCATAAGGTTTAAACGCGGTCACCACAACGTCCGACAGCTACTCAAATGGGAGTCACAAACATTCAACGCCAGAAGGCCAAAACCAGCGAGATCAATCACGACAGCCCCTATATGGCCGTTATCGAAACTTGAGATCATTATCGTGGCGCCACACAACGTCGGCACACAGCTCTTCATTCGGCAGCTTTATGTACACACAAGAACCGAGGATCGAAAAATGAATACCGCGAAATTTTTGCGGCAGTAGACATATTTCGTCTAATATAAATAGTTCTGCCCCAAACATCTTTGGTCATTCATGATCTAAAGGTAACGCCATGATGGTCAATGAAGTCGGACTCGTAAGACAAGGCGCTACATAAAAGTAGACAAACGCTCGCTCGCTCGCAAGCAGCACAACAGGCCAGACGTAAGAAAGGCGTGCTCAACTCACCACTGCCGAAGCCAGACTGCGACCTCGGTCAAGCAGGTGGTTTCCTGAAACTTTCTGTAAATCCTCCTTTTGTCAGTCAACAGTCACCCAAGGTTTCATTGGGGCTACCCTCCTCGTGCGTGTATTTATATGTCCAACTTCCAAGATCGCTCTTTTCAGAAATGAGCATTCCTCTTTAGTGAACTTACCACTCTAGAATTCTTTTTTTTTCAAAATATCTACAAGCTTACTTTAAACGCAGCTCTTCATTCGTCAATACTTCAGTACCCCACTTCCTTCCACATACATTTTTGCACAGTCTTCACTTAAACTTCAGTGGAGTCTTCATCATTACTAATTCTTGATCTGAGTCTATAACGGCGTTAGTTAACGCCATACTAACTAATATATAATTTCGGATTATCTGACTGCCCATGATGTAATACAACTGGTGTCATGCCTCTCATCCAGACCCCTTCCAAATATCTCTTACTACTGAGGTTTTCCAATAGTGTGTTATTAACTGAAATGAATTGCGGAATTATTCTTCCTCCTCTGTTAGACTTACTATAGAACCAGTATTCCCCTGAAACTCTGACTTCTTTTCTTTCCCGCACTACAGTGTTCCAACACTCACGAGAATGAGATTTTCGTCTCTCTGTACATACTGAAGTAGACATACAACATCCTCATGTAATTTCTCTAACTCTTCATCCTCGGCTTGTCTCTTCAGCATGTATCACTGAACCGTGGTTGCTCAAGTTGATTTGCTGACTGTACTGATGAGGATACTATCATTCTTCCGTTAATCCCCTCGTCAGAGGTTCGAGTCCTCCATCGGGCATGGCTTTGTGTGTTGTTCTGAGCGAAAGTTAGTTTAAGTTGGATGAAGTAGTGTGTAAGCCTAGGGACCGATGACCTCAGCAATTTGGTCCCATAGGAACTTAACACAAATTTCAAAAATTTCATACGTTCACAGTAACTTACTCTCTACCCAATATTCCTGTTCGTAATGAATCCTACTTCTACTTTACAATTTTTTTTTTTTTTTTGCTTACCCTTTACTCGTCTGTCCAGAAATTCATATCGTTTTTGCATTTCATTTCACAGATTATATTTAGACAGAGCCTTTGCATTTTTTCGTCAGGATTTCCTAGCTTTTCTGTCACATTCAGATCTCTGACATTTTATTTACTCCTTTTTTCGTCGTCAACTCGCCCTTGGTGCACACCTACTGGAAATCCAAGTTGAAGTCTAATGCGAAATATTTTGTCAATGGATAAATCATCATGAAACCTCTTCAATTACTTGCCATGATGATTTCTCCATTATGCGTCTTAATGCATTGCGTTCCATTGCATTCAGAATTTCCATGCCGTTGATAATGGTTAATTCTTATGGCTTTTCGGGGCCATTTTTTATGCAGGGTACAAGATAGCACCTGGAACCCCAGACGGCTCCTCCGTCCGCTATGACAACGCCAATGTCAGAATGAGGGTGCCTCTTGACGCACCCTACCTAGCAATTTCTTCCTTGTCATGGACGAGCGACAATTGTATTTCTGTGTACCATCGATGTTAAAGTGCTCTGTCAAGCCATACGCCCGGCGTCGTTGACAGTAGAGCGTACCGTGATTGAAATGAAAGAAATAATTATCTTGGCTGGGTTTCAATATATCGATATAGTTTTCACCATTAGTGTGACAGTAATGACCCATTAATTACACAAACAGCAGTTTATAAAGATGTACTACAAAATTACGCTTATTTAAATTTTAGATCATCAACGCTACGCTTGTGAAAGTCTGTGGATGAAATATTACAGATTTGTAAAGAATGATCTTTCCACAGTCGTTGTGAGGATAATTTTGTTCCCGGCGGATGTTTTGAGAAGTTAAACGTCATTCTCACATACATAACAGGTCATATAAAGCACGAGACGAGAGCGAGAGTAAATCTGCAACATGAATAAAAATATCCGACAATGGCTGTGGAAATGTCAGTCATTGTTTAGGTACTAAAAACAAAAGAATTAAGCCATATTCAACGAAACCTTTAGCTTTCGGATTCTAACTACACTTGAATGAACTATGTAGAGATATTATATGGTAAATTACATTTATTTCATTTATAAATCTGATAGGTTACTTATTCATTGATCTTCCCACATACAGTCGTTTAAAAAAGGGTGTCTAACTCAACGGTTCAAAATTGCCAATTAATTCTCTCTTGTTAAAACCGCGCCTTTTGTTCGCATTCCTGCCTGTTGGGATTTGGCCAGCAGCCAGAAGCACAAGCATGCTATGGTACTAGTAGCCCGTGCCTGCCGCAAAAAGTTGTAACAATGCAGCTGATACAGATTCAACGCTTCTTTCGCGATTACAGGATTAGGAACTATAGAAAATTGTATGTAGGATTAAAGTATTATCACCAAACCAGACCGTCGGAGGCTCGAGTCCTCCCTTGGGGATGGATGTGTGTGTTGTCCTTAGCGTAAGTTAGTTTAAGTTAGGTTAAGTAGTGTGTAAGCCTATGGATCGATGACCTAAGGAGTTTGGTCCCATAGGAACTTACCACAAATTTCCAAAGTTTTTACCAAACCGTAAATAACGGGAAATTAATTTAAATCAACGGAGAAAGTAAAAGTGTCCAGTATCATGACCGTCAGAAAGACCTTAAGCAAACGAGTAAAAGCTACAACACGATGATCATTCTACCTTTTTTGTTACTGGAAACGGTTTTCGACGTGTTAAATCGGATAGTGATGTTTCATTGATGCGGAGCGTGGTATTTTTCCGAAAAAGCATATAATTATCTTGGATACAGCTTGAGAAGCAATAACTACACTGAAGTGCCAAAGAAAGTGGTATAGGCATGCGTATTCAAATACAAAAATATGTAAAAAGGCAGAATACAGCACTGCGGTCGGCAACGCGTATATAAGACAACAAGTGTCTGGCGCAGCTGATAGTTCGGTTACTGCTGCTACAATTCTAGGGTATAAAGATTTAAGTGTGTTTGAACGTGGTGTTATAGTCGGCGCACGATCTATGGGACACTGCATCTCCGAGATAGTGACGAAGTAGGGATTTTCTCGTACGACCATTTCACGAGTGTACCGTGAATATCAGGAAACCGGTAAAACATCAAATCTCCGACATCGCTGCGGCCGAAAAAAGATCCTGCAAGAACAGGACCGACGACGACTGAAGAGAATCGTTCAACGTGACAGAAGTGCAATCCTTCCGCAAACTGCTGCAGATTTCAATCCTGGGCCATCAACAAATGTCATAGTGCGAACCATTCAGCTAGACATCACCGGTATGAGCTTTCGGAGCTGAAAGCCCACTCGTGTGCTCTTAATGACTGCACGACACAAGCTCTAAGCCTCACCTGGGCCCGTCAGCATCGACATTGGGCTGTTGTTGACTTGAAACTTGTTGCCTGGTCGAACAAGTCTTGTTTGAAATTGTATCGAGCGGATGGTCTTGTACGGGTATGGAGACAAGCTCATGAATCCATGGATCTTGCATGTCAGAATGGGACTGTTCAAGGTGGTGGGTTCTCTATAATGGTGTGGGACGTATGTAGTTGAAGTAATATGGGACTCCTGATAAGTCTAGATACGACTCTGACAGGTGACACGTACGTAAGCATCCTGTCTGATCAATTGCATCCATTCATGCCCATTGTGCATTCCTACGGACTTGGACAATTCCAGAAGGACACCCCACACGTCCAGAATTGCTGCAGAGTGGCTCTAGGAACACTCTTCTGAGTTTAAACAGTTCCGATGGCCACCAAGCTCCCCAGACATGAACATTATTGACCATATCTGGGATGCCTTGCAACGTGCTGTTCGGAAGAGATCAACCCCATCGTACTCTTACGGATTTATGGACAGCCCTGCAGGATTCATTGTGTCAGTTTCCTCGAGCACTACTTCAGACATTTGTCGAGTCCATGCCACGTCGTATTGCGGCCCTTGTGCGTGTCGCGGGGGCCCTACGCGATATTAGGCAGGTTTACAAGTTTCTTTGGCTCTTAAGTATAAATTAAAAAGTAATCAGCTAGAAGTGACACATGACTAAAATGAAGAAGAGAATCGGACGACGCTTGTTCAGTTTGTTTATTACTATAAAGAGGACACAAACGGAAATAAAGAAATTGAGGAAAAAGTGAATTGGACTCAATTTTTTGTTGATAGTGATACATGTTTTAGAAGTACCTTCAACAGGACTTTGACAATGATAGTGATTGCAGTTAAACGGTATTTACTAAGGATTCATAATAAGAAGCACCTAACTACATGCAAGGATAGGCAGACGTGGAAAATACAGAACACAATAAACGAATAAAAGAGAGCATTGCTTCAGAGTTCCAAGAATAACTGTAGTATTAATTATTTTAAGAAATTCTTGTCACAGTGGGTAATTCCACAGCGAATATTTTCTTACAAGTTAATTAAAATGGTATAGATTAGTGGATTCTTCAATAAAAACAATGTGTTCTTAGCGAGAAAGTTATAAGCGACATCGTCAGACTGATTATGCGCAATCTCTCGTGGGAACGGAACTACTTCCAAGAAACTTGACTTCAGCGTTGATGTGGGGCTAAGAAAGGGCTTCCTGACGAGTCATTATGGTGAGCAAGTTTTCGGTACGCATCTGCTCCTTGCACGAATAGTGCTCCGCTAACTGAACTTTCGGTGGCGCTAAACCCACAGAAGCAACACAAACTTACGCAGCAGCCATTCTGTTGAATTTGTAAACGTATAAGATAGGCGCTAATAGATTTACTGCGGCACATTTCAGCTTCAGATTATTGCATACCACACCTCGTGGAAAAATGCGTTCGTATATTTAATTAAATTTTGTATTAACTTTCGTCCATGCGAAAATTACGTAATACCAAAATTAATTTCTAGGCGTGACGGCAGTCAGAATATTGCAACATTTTTTTGAGATGTATTTTCATTTACATTTCGTGGGCTTCATGTCACTAGATATGAAAATGAACCACCCTTCCCTAACCGTATTTGAACCAACACCACTCAGTTACAAATAGATTGTTTTGTTTAGTGATTCTTCTTCTCTCAGCTACGTAACTTTATGCCTTATTTGTACCAAGTTTCGTACATACTGTCGATTCCAGCAAAGAGCGCTTTCAAGCTAGACAAAGGGTTTTACTTTGAATCTCACAAAAGGTATCAGCCTCGTAGTACCAAAAACTTGTTTTCTGCTATAAAAATTGTTTATTTACTGCTTTTTCTAGGTTCCTTGAACAGTAAATTTACCAGCTAAGCTCTCCCAAGAAGCATTTAGCAAATTTAAGAAAAATTCTTACTACTACTGCTACTCTCTTTCCTTCTTCTCTTAGTTACTGTAATTCTCATACGGAAAACGTTTTTCCACAAAGAATCTGATTACGAACAACGACTCTGCACACTCGCAGACATGTCTCTATATTAATTGTACCAAAATCATTCTGGAAGAAGGTAAAGTTTTACGAAGGAGATAATTTTCCAGAATGAGATTTTCACTCCGCAGCGTGATATCAAACTTCCTGGCAGATTAAAACTGTGTGCCCGACCGAGACTCGAACTCGGGAACTTTGCCTTTCGCGGGCAAGTGCTCTACCATCTGAGCTACCGAAGCACGACTCACGCCCGGTACTCACAGCTTTACTTCTGCCAGTATCTCGTCTCCTACCTTCCAAACTTTACAGAAGCTCTTCTGCGAATCTTGCAGAACTAGCACGCCTGAAAGAAAGGAGTGAAAATCTCATTCTGGAAACATCCCCCAGGCTGTGGCTAAGCCATGTCTCCGCTATATCCTTTCTTTCAGGAGTGCTAGTTTTGCAAGGTTCGCAGAAGAGCTTCTGTAAAGTTTGGAAGGTAGGAGACGAGATACTGGCGGAAGTAAAGCTGTGAGTACCGGGCGTGAGTCGTGGTTCGGTAGCTCAGATGGTAGAGCACTTGCCCGCGAAAGGCAAAGTTCCCGAGTTCGAGTCTCGATCGGGCACACAGTTTTAATCTGCCAGGAAGTTTCATTTGAGATAATTCTCATTTATTGTTCCTCCTCATTTGCAGGTTTTTAAAATCTTATTACATGTTTCGGTAACTATTGATCATCTTCAGATCCAAGCAGCTGCGTCTCGTCTGCTCAGAACTACAGAGTAGTGGTATAACGGGTTTCGTCACCTTGTTCATCTACAAATTATCCAGCAACTGCTATAGTGTAATTGGTCGCTGCACCAAACTGATTTAGCCCAGGAGGCACAACACAAAAGTTTGTTCGTCATTGCAAGAAGCGATGTATGTCGTGTCGTTATCCTCCTCGTATCAATGTTAGTTGACATCACTTTAACATCTCTTCTTGGTAGAACAACACACAAGAAAAGCACAATATTGTCTGTGTCTTGATGACATTTAAGTCAGGTCTCCAGTCGGAACTTAACGTCATCTTGGTACAATATTTCGGCCGTCCACCTGGCCGCCATCTTCAGGTGAGGAAGCTGCTGCACTAACTTGCCAGAATCGAAATCAAACACGCCGCGATGACTCCATTATACACTGCCTGTAGGTCCACCGCACGTGTGCGAACATCACTGCCCTCTAAAGCAAGGCACAATAGCACCGGTATGAAAACTCGCAGAAACATTAAATCGATATCAAACAGTATTGACTGCTTTTAATGAGTGAAACAGAGACCGTTGTTTTGTAATGTCAAACAAAACGGTGTTCAAACTCTTGCTTAAGGGACAGTCCTTATCTCTGTTTATAATGTTGCCAGACACACGGATTTCAATGGCTTCTTTCATCACGCAGTCCGAATAGCGCGACGCACGTGCAACCACTTGTGTCTCATCGTACAACATTTTATATCCTTCAGTAAGACAATGTTACGCGACCGCAGATCTTTCTAACTAAAATAAACGCGTGTGCCGATGGAGCTCCATCGAATCGTTTGTCCTATATAGGGTTTCCGACAATGACAGGGAAATTTGTAGACACAGGGCTTCCTCAAACCCAAATCATTCTTCACTGAGACCAACAGAGCTCTACTCTCAGTTGGCGGACGGAATAGACTTTCAATAACAAATCTTTTTAAGATTCTTCCTATTTTTGATGATATGCTCCCCGGAAAAGGTAGGAATGCCACCGAAACCTGTGGCATTGTATCTGCTGTTGGTTCCCGCGAAGGTCCAGTCTGTAGAGCACAACGGATATGATTGTCGGTATAACACAACTTTTAGATGGTCCAGTTCTTGTGTCGAACTATCTGCATTTGAGATGGCATAAGCTCTTTTTACCAATGTACGTATCACCCCGGTGCGTTGGTGTGATGGATGGCAACTTGATGCATGAAGATTTCGGTCCTTATGCGTGTTCTTACTATAAACACTATGTCCTAATGTCCCATCATCCCTCCTGTAAGCCAAGACATCTATAAACAGAAGTTTTCCATCCTTTTCAACTTCCATCGTGAACGTAATATTGGGATGCACACAATTAAAATGATCTAGGAAGCGATCCACCGCATATCTTCCATGTGGCTGTACCATAAACGTATCGTCGACGTATCCCTAACAGCAAGTTGGTTTTAAGAACGCCGTCTTCAGTGGAGTGTCCTCAAGATCTTCCATAAACAAATTGGCGACTAAGGGGAATAATGGACTCCTCACACCCACTCCTTCAGTTTGCTCAAACTATTTGTCATTAAATAAAAAATACGTCGACGTCAACACACGGCGAAAAGCTTAGTTGTTCCTTCGTCCAGTTTTTCACCAATTAACTGCAAAGATTCTTCCAGAGAAACCCTGGTAAAAAGAGACACAACATCTGAAATAACGAGCAAATCCGTGGGACTGAGACACAAAGACTTCGAACTCTGAATAAAAACCAAAGAATTGGAACCATGATGTTCGCATTTTCGGACAGGGGGACTGAGAATTGATCCTAAATACTTGGCCAAGTTGTAAATAGGAGCTCCCAGATTGCTAACAATAGGCCGAAGAGGTATCTCTTTGGTAAAAACAGTTTAGGCCGTTTCAGATGCATATAGTTTGACACAAGAACTGGAAGATCTAAACGCTGTGTTATACCAACAATCAGATCGGCGTGCTCTGCAGATTCGGCCTTCGCGGGAATCAACAGGAGATACAAGCAAATCGGTGGCATTTCTACCTCTCGCGGGAAGCATATCATCGAAAATGGAAAGAATTTTTAAAGGGATTTGATATTAAAAGTGTATTCCGCCGCCAGCCAAGACTAGAGCTCCTCTGAACTCAGTGAAGTATGACATCTTCAACTTTTGTGGTCCTGTCCTCCTCAGTTGCGCGTAATACTACGGTATATTGATAAGTTTCACTTATGGACCGTCTGACAGCAACTGAATAAAACACAATTTTAGTGCCATACGCGTTTCGCCTTTATTTTCTGCAAGGCATCATCAGTGGCAGGTTGCGTAGACAGTTTCTTACATATTACGCTACCTGCCACTGATGATGCCTTGCAGAAAATAAAGGCGAAACGCGTATGGCACTAAAATTGTGTTTTATTCAGTTGCTGTCACACGGTCCATAAGTGAAACTTATCAATATACCGTAGTCAGTGAAGTATGATTTGGGTTTGAGGAAGCCCCGTGTCTACAAATTTCCCTGCCATTGTGGGAAACGGTATATTGGACAAACGATTCGTACTGTCCAGGGTCGATGCGTGGAGAACCATCGGCACACACGCTTATTTCAGAAAGATCTGCGGTCACAGAACATTGTCTCACTGAAGAACAGAAACTGTTGACCCCGCGTCGCAGTATTGGGACCGTGTAGTGGAAGAAGCTATTGAAATCCGACCGTCTAACAATAGCATAAACAGGAGTGTCCTTTAAGTGAGAGTTGGAATCTTATTTTGTTTGACATTAAAAAACAACGGCCTGTGTTTCGCTCATCAAGGGCTGTCAATAGTGTTTGACATCGATTTATCGTTTCCGCGAGTTTTCACCACCGGTGCGTTGTTGTGCCTTGCGCTAGAAGGGCAGCTACCTTCGCGGAAGCGCGGTAGACTTACAGATGGTGTATAAAGGAGCCCACTACGGCGTGTCTGATTCCAGTTCCGGCGAGTTAGTGCGACGGCTTACTCACCTGAAGATGTCGGCCAGGTGGACCGCCTAAATATTGTGTCAAGATGACGTTATGTTTAAGGCTGGAGAACCCACACGAATATCATCAAGTACTACTCCGGGACAGCCTTGTCTATTTCTTGTAGAGCATACCGAATATAGTGCTTTTAATTTATTGCTAAGCTGATACTACACTTCGAAATTATTCTCTGCGAATTTATAACCTTTGAGCTCGTAGCATGTAAGTGATGAAGGAAAAGCCACAAGTTGGGAAATCATTGACAGACTAGTTCACTAGTAGTGGACAGAGTGTGGAAATGGGAAAGCACAGAGTCATAAAGTATTCAATAACAAATTATGTATCGCTGAACTATAATGATAATGACTCGAATGAACTAACCATCGCACAACCACACACGATATCTGAGTAAAAAAGCTGCTATAGTTAAGCGAATGATACGTTTTTTCTTCAGTTTTCTCTTTTACGGCCATTCTTGTTAAATTAAGCCCATCTAACAATCCTGGGTTACATTTTCACTTTTGAGGTTTGTATGTGGACCCAGGTGATCTTTAGCATTTGAAATTCCTCTGATCTACAACGTAGTCTATGTATCTATACTCATCTGACCGAATTCGGTGAGCAAAAGCTATTTCACAAAGAAAAGCCATTAACACAGGCCACAGTGAATTGCGTAGTTCTCACATTACGCACATTCTTTTCGTTACTGTGACCTCTTTTCCGGAATGTTAACTGGAACGAAAACTGTGTTAGCCAATGCAGACGCTGTACGTCATGCGTTACTCCATAGATATGACTGTCCCTTCATGGCAGTTGACTAGTGGAACAAACAGTTTTAGATATTTTCTCTCATGTACATAATAATTTATTAATTATGCCACCAGTCACTGCCAGTTACAACAACAGTAAAGAAAGGTAACGTCAACCTGCAAAACACTTCTAGTGGATTAAGCTCGTCAGGCGCAACATATAACATACAAAACGTTGTCTTAGACTTGCATTAGTTGGGCCGTATTTTAAGACGATGTGCTGTTTCTGCATTTAATACACTTGCTTAAATGTGGAATGCACTTTAAACGCGCCGCGTTTCGATTGTGTCTTGCTCTATTGTTACTGCAATTGGCAGTAATAGAAAGCACAATCATTAATCTAATGTTATTTCTCAAATGAACATCCGTTTTTCTCGACACATACTAACCGTACAGGGATGAATTAGGTATCGTTATTTTTTAAAACGACTTCTGGCATTGCATACCGAATTTGCGTTAGGTCTCACTATAGGTGGAAAATGGTATCATAAAATAGACTTTTAACTCGCATAGGCAAGAGGGCACCATGGATACCCAGCTTCATACCTATGTTTCAAAAGCTAACTTATTAATCACGCATAAGAGACTCCCTTTTCATATTATCTTGTTACAAGTGCAGCTTTATTTGCTGTAAAGTACTTATTAACTGTACAATTTTTATACAAAATTATCATAAACAATAATCGTGACCCCTGAGGTCGCCCATTCTCTATGCCCGACGTACAAGCTGACATTGCTAAATGAATATACTCTCCGAAACGGCAAATTTACTGTCATCGTCATTTTGAATTGTAAGTTATCTATTACTACTGTGGCTTAACGTGCTTACTGTATTTGAAAATATTTACAAAGTAAAAGTTACATGTTATGTGACCCTACGGACAATCCCTGATCCCTGCCTGTCGTACAAACCGGGACAAACAGTCCGAATGCAAAACACATTTTTTGGAAGATGGAAATGTAAACACAAGGATGTATCATAAAATCATTACTATTATTTCACCTCCTTCGGTTTATTTTTGAAACAAACTTCTCTCTTCATTCTCATCAATACCCTTATCTGAACGACCACACATATTCAAAGTACTGTCTTATTTAAAACTATAAAACTTAGTATATTTCGCACGGATACCCTAGCTGATAAATAATTTGAGCCGTGAGTGACTCGTGTTCGTGTCATATCTCATTTGACATCCTGTTTTTACTGTACTACAACCTCGTTATGTTAATTTCAATTACTGGTGTCACTGAGTTGCCAACTTGCCGGCCCGTGAGCAGCAGCAGCGGCGCTTATCGATATAAGCCCTGGTGTATTATCTTTGCTGACTGCTATTACTTCCCGGTTGTCGTGTGTTCGGAGTTAGTTCGCATCTGCCAGTGAGTTGGGAGGCGCCAGCAGTGCAGTTCGGACCTGGCAGTATTTGACTTAGGACACGGCAGAACTACAGTCGGGGCACGGCTGAAGTGAGGTCTGGACATCCATGACCCGCCCGACGGTTGCCAATACATATCACTTGAGTGCACACTACCTTGGTTGGTCGATGGTCGGCCGTCTTGTCGGACAATGTGTATGTTGGCCGATGATCGCTTATTGGTTTCCTGCGTGTGCCGACTCGTGATTCGTCCTTGTTGTTGCACAGTCGCTGTCGTTAGTATTGTCTAGTCCTTCTTGCAAGTGTAACTGTAATTGGTTATTTGCAATTGAAGTGCTCCAACGGAATTTTCTACCTTATGGCCGTTAACGTTCCGGTTACCTGCCTTGGCCGTTGACGTAAATTTAGGCAGTGTCCCTTCCTCACTGTGTTGTCGCTGTCCAGCGTGGTGTGTAGTTCGACAATTTAATGTATGCTTGGATGCGGGCGTCCATGCCTTTACGTTTGCATTGAACTCCCGATTGTGTTCAAAAATTATTCAAATGTCTCTGAGCACTATGGGACTTGACATCTGAGGTCATCAGTCCTCTAGAACGTAGAACTACTTAAACCTCACTAACTTAAGGACATCACACACATCCATGCCCGAGGCAGGATTCGAACCTGCGACCGTAGCGGTCGTGCGGTTTGAGACTGTTGCGCCTAGAACCGCTCGGCCGCCCCGCCCGGCCAAGATTGTGTGCTGGTGGAGTGGAGCGCAAGATACCTTGTCGGTGGGTCCGTTGACTGTCTGTTGGTTGGGTTGTCGTCGGATCGAGAACGGTTGGGCCGACTCCTTGTCTCACCTAAGTGAACGTTAGTATTTCAAGTGCTGGCCGACCCCCGAAACTTTAAAGCGCCATTAGCTGCACTGCCTTTTTCTTATTTTCTGTTGTGTGTATTTGTATGGCTCATAGCTGATGGTTTTGATTTATAGTTGAATTGTTTTTAGTGGTGTTTTAAGTCATGGGCCTTCAGCCGCTTTAAAATTAAAGTTCCTTCCTTTTCAAGTGTTAGACTGTTTGGGCCTTCAGCCTGATTAATATATTGTTCAAAGATAAAGCCTTGGGCTTTCTGCCTACTAAAAATTATTTTAGTTGTGTTTTAGGTGATGGGCTTTCAGCCGTTTTATAATTAAGGATCTATGCCTTTCGAGCATCAGACTGTTTAGGGCCTTCAGCCTAATTGAAGATAAGGCCTTCTGCCTTGTGTTTTTTTATTTAATTTTTCCTTGACTCATAAAACATGGGCCTTCAGCCGTCTTTAAATTAAGGTTGCTGCTTTTCAAGTGTTAGACTTTGGGCTCATATATAGCTCATATGGTTCTGAGCACTTTGGGACTTAACATATGAGGTCATCAGTCCCCTAGAACTTAGAACTACTTTAACCTAACTAAACTAAGTACATCACACACATCCATGCCCGAGGCAGGATTCGAACCTGCGATCTTAGCGGTCACGCGGTTCCGGACTAAAGCGCCTAGAACCGCTAGACCACCGCGGCCGGCAGACTTTGGGCCTTCAGCCAGATTGGAGAACTTACTTAAAGTGAGGCCGTCTGCCCTCTAAATATTCTCTTTGGCGTCTGAATTTAGAGTTAATGGCTTTTAGCCGCATGTTTTAAAAATTGAAGTGGTTGTGTCCTTAAAGGATAAGATAGTGTGGTGTATTCAGCCAGTAAATAAGTTCAAGAATTTGTACTGTAATGTTTGGTCAAATAAATAAAGTTATATGTGTTCGAGTGTAACTGACAGCCGCTCACTTTGGCCCCTTTCCACAATTCCAACTACCTCTACTGTCCTGTGGGTTTACCAGGGCGTTTCATAATTGTTGAAATGATATAACATAGTCGCTCGTATTTTTAACCAGAAGACCTAATCATTACTTTTCGCTCATAGTTGTATCCATTTACAATTTCTCGCAATCGCTTATGAAAGCTTTGCGTAACTTCATTGCTATTGAAGCAGAGTTTGCTCATATCGAAAGAAAGCAAAACAACGCACCTCATTTGTTTTCGTTAGTTCTCCATTTGTTTTTCTGCTTTGAAATAGTTCTTCATTACTTTATCTCGTTTAACTGTAGTCATATCGGGTCCAGGCAATGGCTGTCAGAGAAACGATACAACGG
The DNA here is from genome assembly GCF_023864345.2 of Schistocerca serialis cubense. Lineage (NCBI taxonomy): Eukaryota > Metazoa > Arthropoda > Insecta > Orthoptera > Acrididae > Schistocerca > Schistocerca serialis. The sequence continues at coordinate 647,320,354 of NC_064638.1, read as the reverse complement.
ACCACCGACTGTGGCGACCAGTCGCGCCTCATTGGTCACGCAACCAGTGTGGGCGCACCGTGACCAGACAGCTGCTGGTGCGCAGAGTTTTGTATGTTAGGTCACCGGAAATATGTTCGAGAGGAGGCACGTTTACACTGCAAATACTGCTACTTACGTGACTACATTGTACAGGGTGACTCAGAAGTCCCATAACAATTGAAAAGTCAATGTTTCACGGAAAAATGTAGGCAGACAGGTAAAAATTGATACATATGGTTGAAGTGACATGGGGTTTTATTAAAAACTGTGCACAAAATGACTAACCGGTGTCGCATCACATAGTACAAAAGAAATACTTAACATAACAGCTGATTTTTAGCGAAGATGACGATCTTTATAACAAATTCTCATCATGTCGACCGTCATTCTTCAACCTTATCTGTAATCGAGGGACAATGTTTTGAACAGTACTGTACAGCATGTCAGTAGGTGCGGTGGCAAATTGCCGTCGGATATCTTTTAGCATCCCTAATGACCACGGACGAGCACCGTAGACTTGAGACTTCAGGTGACCCCACAACCAGTGATCACGCGGATTGAGGTGTGGTACCTAGGAGGCCAAGCATTACTATTATTCACCTCGTTCGTTTTTTTTTTTTAAATCTTTTCTCTTCATTCTCACCAATACGCTTATCCGAACGACTACACTTATTCAGAATACTGTCTTATTTAGACCATTACTTTTCGCTCATACTTGTATCCATTTACAGTTTCCCAGCGTGCGAACGTCACCGGATGATGTGCGCATGAGATCTTTCACACGTGCAGCAATATGTGGTGGGGCGTTATCCCGCATAAAATTCGTACCTTCTAGCAGGTGTTTTTCAGCCAGGCTAGGGATGACCAGTTTCCCTCTCCCGCTACAGCTCATTTTACACACGATTCTCATGTGACGTCACTGACGTGGTGTTCTCCAGCGCCATCTGTTGGTTAGTTCTTACACTCGTTTCTGGTTTCAATGAAACCTCACGTCATTTCAGGCGGGTGTGTCAATTTTTACCTCCCTACCTATATTATTTCGTGAATTAGTGCAGTTTCAAATGTTAACTGACTTTCGGGTCTCCTTGCACTTTAGCCAGCCAGGTCTAGCCTCGTCTGGAAGAATCCTGTGTAAATTATACAACAAAATTATTGCCGTCTCTGAAGGGAATGGTGCAATGATGGAGTAGCAGAAAGATTCACATGTGCGATAAAAGTTTAGCAAGCCAGAGTGAGAAGAGTTGCTGGATCTGTTGAAATGTCATATATTGTGATCATTAAAGTAGGATGAAATTAATGAAGAGTAGTAAAAATGAGTCTGGCATAAACTTGTCACATTGAAAACCACGTCGTAGACGAGATGAAGCAATAATACTACTGTGAAAGTAAAATAACGTACGACGAACGAAAAAAATGAGAATGAGGACAGAAATAAGGAGAAAATTCCTTGTTAAAAGTAAGCAACTAGTATCTTAACCCTTGCCTTGAGAAAGCAGTTACATATGCACGCAGTATTTCGTGACAGTGGACTACGGCAAAAAGGGGAAATATGAAAACCAAGATTTTAGAAAGAAGGTGTTATATAATGATACTGAAAATTTAGTGGACTGATAAGAATCTGCGGAAAGGCTAGGAGGATGCTAAAACATGAGGACATAACGACCACTGTACTGAAGGAACTTTAGACGGAAACTGTAGGTGAACATAGCACTTAAAAGTTTTTCATGTCTCGAAACATTAGTCGTTTTTCTCGTCTGATAACAGTCGCCACGATTTCCTCATGCACAACAACTTATTCTGTACATTCTAAAATCGCCTTCTTTTTTTGCAATCTGCGTCTTCCATTTCTAGCATTCAATAGACCCAGCGCAACTGAGTGTAAGATTCACTCTGAGATAGAAGGATTGGTATAGGAATGAAATGATTATTACTCGCAAGGAAGTCGCAAGTAGACTGGGATACGATTTCTACACTCATGCTCAAATATTAAGGATAATTGCAGAATGTGGTGCCACACAACGTGTCACTACACGCAACTGGCGCTAATAGCATAGGCACATAGGGAACACACATGACACAGATCTGTAAGTCCACGGTATTGGTGATAAGTTGAGAAAACCGCCCCGAAACACATGTGATACAAAACGGCACTGTTTCCTGCGCATGTACCCCGGCATCAATATGGGATATGATTACCATGCTCACGTACACAGGCTGCACAACGAGTTGGCATACTCTGGATTGGTTGGTTGGGCAGCTGTTGGGGTATAGCCTCCCATTCTTGCACTAGTGCCTGTCGGAGCTCCTGAAGTGTCATAGGGGTCTGAAGACGTGCAGCGATACGTCGACCGAGAGCATCCCAGACGTGCTCGATGGGTTTTAGGTCTGGAGAACTGGCAGGCCGCTCCATTCGCCTGGTATCTTCTGTTTCAAGCTGCTCTTCCACGATGGCAGCTCGGTGGGGCCGTGTGTTATCATCCATCAGGAGGAAGGTGGGACAGACTGCGCTCCTGAAAAGGCGGACATACTGGTGCAAAATGACGTCTCGATACACCTGACCTGTTACAGTTCCTCTGTCAAAGACATGCAGGGGTGTACGCGCACCAATCATAATCCTACCCCACACCATCAAACCACGACCTCCATAAGGTCCCTTTCAAGGTCATTAAGAGGTTGGTATCTGGTTCCTGGTTCACGCCAGATGAAAACCCGGAGACAATCACTATTCAGACTATACCTGGACTCGTCCGTGAACATAACCTGGGATCACTGTTCCAAAGGCCATGTACTGCGTTCCTGACACCAGGCTTTACGCACCCTCCTGCGACCAGGGGTCAGTGGAATGCACCCTGCAGGTGTCCGGGCGAATAGACAATGTCTATTTACTAGTCTGTAGACTGTGTGTCTGGAGACAACTGTTCCAGTGGCTGCGGTAAGGTCCCAAGCAAGGCTACCTGCAGTACTCCGTGGCCGTCTGCGGGCGCTGATGGTGAGATATCGGTCTTCTTGTGGTGTTGTACACTGTGGACGTCCCGTACTGTAGCGCCTGGACACGTTTCCTTTCTGCTGGAATCGTTGCCATAGTCTTGAGATCACACTTTGTGGCACACGGAGGGCCCGTGCTACGACCTGCTGTGTTTGACCAGCCTCCAGTGGTCCTAGCATTCTACCCCACATAACGTTATCAATATGTGTTCCTTGAGCCATTTTCGACACACAGTCATCATTGACACGTCTGAAAACGTCTGAAAACTTATTCGCTGCACCGTACTCTGACATACACCAACACACCTCTGCGTATGTGGACTGCTGCCAGCGCCACCGTGCGACGTCCGCAGGTCAAATGCACCGCGTGGTCATACCCCTAGGTGATTTAAACTCGCAAACCGCCCACAAGAGCGTTGTTTCACCATGTATCAGCATTATCCTTAATTTATGAGCGTGAGTGTAGTACAAGCTACTTGCGCTATACACATTTAGAGACGGCTTCTTGAATATTTGCCGGCCGGAGTGGCCATGCAGTTCTAGGCGCTACAGTCTGGAGCCAAACGACCGCTACGGTCGCAGGTTCGAATCCTGCCTCGGGCATAGATGTGTCTGATGTCCTTAGGTTAGTTAGGTTTAATTAGTTCTAAGTTCTAGGCGACTGATGACCTCAGAAGTTAAGTCGCATAGTGCTCAGAGCCATTTTTGAATATTTCCTTAGAGTTCATGTTCATATTCCAGATTTAAAGTGCATGAGCGTTTGTAAGATTTCAGAGTTTCTGGTGCTTATTTACTAGGTTTGATGAAAGTTTTGAGATTGTTCCGTGCTGTCGTCTACTGAACAAAATACTTAAGTGCAGCAACTCGTAGAGGTCCCGATATGAAAATTAGATAATGCGGAACTGATTTATCCTGGGGAAAAATGAGTTCAGATTTTGACCACCAGGTGCAAATCTAGCGCTGTGAATGCAACAGAGATGTATGGAAATGTTTGCATGTTTAGTGGTTTAGGAACGGGACGCGGGCAGAAAACGTCAAACACTTGAGAAAGGCATAAAGTTAATTTTATTATTAACGGCTACTTACACAATTTGTTCGATATAGGCGCCGGAGACGTCCACGAGATACTGCAGCCGTAAGACCTGGTGATCAACAGTTGCTCGAGCAGTTCCAATGGAATCTGACCCTCAGATCAGGTAGAGACAGAACGTGCTCTTGGTAAACGCGCTCTTTTAGATATCCCGAAGGCCAAAAGTGACAAGGATTCAGAACAGGTGAACTTGCCTTCCATGTATTCGAAAAACCTCTCGACGCAACACGTTGGTGGAGGGTTGCATTAGTCAGATCTTTCACAGGCGGGCGATATAGGGTTTTGCCTCATCTTGCATGATGACAGTGGTTTCAACATAGTTGCGCTCGTCCAAAGCAGGGATAACATGCTGTACTAGGACGCCTCGATAACGTACAGATGTCGTCATACACCGGATGGGTCCTCTGGGAGTTTTCTCCTCAAAGATGAAGGAACGGAAAATAAAGGTGTTTCTGAATGCACACCATACGGTTACATATGGCGAGTGCGGTGGCTCTTCGTGCACAACACAAGGTTTAACAGAAACTCATATTGGGCAGCTCTGTGTATTGTGAGTTAACTAGCATTTCGCTCTCATTTAAGTATATGGCCTAAAAAGTCAGCCTTCAGGAATTGCGAAACGAATCCTGTTGTCCACGACCGTGTGCCACAAAGAGTGCAGATTCGCTACGAGATGGGGAAACCGTTTATTGAGGCTAAGCGCTGTAGTGTGACAGACAAGAACCTACGTCGTATCCCTATGACCCCGTAGATGCTCTTTGTGGCCAAGGAGACGTAGCAGTGTTAAACATGGCGGACCTAAGATACGCCACAAAGGGAAAGAGTTCCGAAAGCTATTTAATTCTGCAGCAATACAGAGAATGAAGCCACAGTAGTTTTAATCTACCATCCTTCACAAATTTTCATAGTAATTCCAATAAAACTTCAATGTTGTTCATATCTATAATAGTTTAGGATTTACTGTTAAAGTGAAATTAACAAGTTTTGTAACAAATACCTTAATGCTAAAACCTTTACACTTTGGTCGATCTTCACGATAGGTATTTCATATATAAGAGCATCATTAAAATCACAAATTTAAATATAAACTCGGTAACTTTATTTGTTTAAAAGATATAGTAACTTAAAATTATCAGTATTTTCAATTAAGCATCAGATCATTATTTCCTCCACACAAAACACATTGAACGACGACAGCATGACACCTTATTGAATCATTAGGTAGTAGTTTATTTGTTGTAAAGTTTAATGTATAATAGTTACTGTTGTTCTATATTTATTTATCAGGAAGCGCATTAGCGTAAGGCTACTGGCCGTGACATTCAAAGTTAAGAAGGAAATTGTATTGGTTTTATGTAAAAGAATTTAACGTTTATTATGTAATGGATACGAGGTGCATTCAAGTTCTAAGGCCTCCGATTTTTTTTCTCCAGACTGGAAAGAGATAGAAACATGCGCATTGTTATAAAATGAGGCCGTGTTCATTGTCAATACGTCCCAGAGATGGCAGCACCGTACGGCAGATGGAATTTTACCGCCAGCGGCGAGAATGAGAACTGTTTTAAATTCTTAAAACGGCGACGTTTTCCTTACTTGAACAGCGCGCAACCATTACTTTTCTGAATTTGCGTGGTGTGAAACAAATTGAAATTCATCGACAGTTGAAGGAGACATGTGGTGATGGGGTTATGGATGTGTCGAAAGTGTGTTCGTGGGTGCGACAGTTTAATGAAGGCAGAACATCATGTGACAACAAACCGAAACAACCTGGGGGTCGCACAAGCTGGTCTGACGACATGATCGAGAAAGTGGAGAGAATTGTTTTGGGGGATCGCCGAATGACTGTTGAACAGATCGCCTCCAGAGTTGGCATTTCTGTGGGTTCTGTGCACACAATCCTGTATGACGACCTAAATATGCGAAAAGTGTCATCCAGGTAGGTGCCACGGATGCTGACGGACGACCACATTTCTGCCCGTGTGGCATGTTGCCAAGCAATATTTACGCGCAACGACTGCATGAATGGGACTTTCTTTTCGTCGGTTGTGACAATGGATGAGACGTGGATGCCATTTTTCAATCCAGAAACAAAGCGCCAGTCAGCTCAATGGAAGCACACAGATTCACCGCCAACAAAAAAATTTTGGGTAACCGCCAGTGCTGAAAAAATGATGATGTCCATGTTCTGGGACAGCGAGGATGTAATCCTTACCCATTGTGTTCCAAAGGGCACTACGGTAACAGGTGCATCCTACGAAAATGTTTTGAAGAGCAAATTCCTTCCTGCACTGCAACAAAAACGTCCGGGAAGGGCTGCGCGTGTGCTGTTTAACCAAGACAGCGCACCCGCACATCGAGCTAACGTTACGCAACAGTTTCTTCGTGATAACAACTTTGAAGTGATTCCTCATGCTCCCTACTCACCTGACCTGGCTCCTACATACTTTTGGCTTTTTCCAACAATGAAAGACACTCTCCGTGGCCGCACATTCACCAGCCGTGCTGCTATTGCCTCAGCGATTTTCCAGTGGTCAAAACAGACTTCTAAAGAAGCCTTCGCCGCTGCCATGGAATCATGGCGTCAGCATTGTGAAAAATTTGTACGTCTGCAGGGCGATTACGTCGAGAAGTAACGCCAGTTTCATCGATTTCGGGTGAGTAGTTAATTAGAAAAAAAATCGGAGGCCTTAGAACTTGAGTGCACCTCGTATTATTGTTACTTTATTTGGAACTTGAAAGTGGTCAAGCTCCGATTATTTAAATATGTTAAAATGTAAAATAAGGTATAATAAGCTGTAGCCAAACAGATGGACGGCCTCAGGAAAGGGAACTGCCCTAGTCAGTTGAGCGAAGGTGTTCGTCGCGCGGGAAAACACAGCCGGGGATGGGCGGAGAAGAACAGTTCGGATTGAGAACTGAAAGCGGACAGTCGGTTTTTACGCAGCTAGGAACTGAAACGACTTAGAAAATTTTGAGTTGTTTGATATTGCGGGACATAGCCTCTGAGCGGTGAGCAGCCGCGCACCTGGTGTGTACTCTAACTTTTCGCGTAAATAACAAGGTGGAGTATTTGACTTATATTTCGCGATGAGGTGGTTCAGATGGCTATGAGCACTATGGGACTTAACATCTGAGGTCATCAGTCCCCTAGAGCTCTAGGGGAGTCTGGTGTGAGGTCAGTCGCTTGACGGCGCGTTTCGGCGCGGGCCCGCCCGTTGCCGGCGCGCCGTAAGGCACGGAGGCTCGCAGTGGGGCGTATCGCTTCCCAGTCGGGTGTGCCGTGGCAGTCCTCACAGGGGAAGTGAAGCGTCTCTTATAGCCTCTCCTTCCCAAGTGGCTCTTTCCGCCTTCCCGTGGTGCCAGACGTTAAGCTTGGCATTCTGCCTTGCGACAAAAGGGAGAGCTGCGACCCAACCCGATGCGAAAGCGAAGGGTGCGTGGCACAGGGGGAGCTGTGTCAAGGGACCGAACACCAGTCCCTTTCTGTTCGCAGGGCACAGACCAGCAGGTGTTCTGCATGCCAGCGACCTCGTTTGTCGGCGTGGGATCACGGCGCGAGTCGGCAAGGGTGCTTCGCCGCGCCCCTGGGTAACCGGGGCGTGTTCTGCCAAACCCAGGAGGTGGTGACATCGCCTGGGCTAGGTTAGATGGGCCCAGACCGCCGAACGACTGGGGGACCGACCCACCACCTGAGTAGGAGTGGGTCCTTGGCCTTCAGGTGGAAGCTCGGGCAAGTAGGCGGCGAAGGGCGAGGGGTGCATCCGCCTCTCCGGAGTGCGGGGTGCAGTTGCCGAGGAGCGTCGTGTGAAATCGTCGATGACGAGGCCATCGATGGGGACCAGTGCGCTGGCGACGGCGCGCTGAACCCGGCAGCTCTGGAGTGCCCTTGACCTAGGGGCGAGGTCGGTGGGCGAGCTGTATAAGTCCCCCCCCATGCCAGAGGAGCCGGTCTGGGGCAAGAGTCGGGCTCCCACCCCCTTTTTTATCACTCGTTAATCATGGAGACACCAGAAACGAGTGATTCTAGTGCCTCATCGCGAGCTTCTGTGATGCCTGTACCTGCTCCACAGGACGAGTCTGGACAGGCAAACGAGGAAAACGTTCTGCAAAGACATACAAGAATTACTTTTCTCCTTGAGCAAAATATTAAAAATGGTAAAATTAGCCAGGCGGCATTGACAACAATAAAAAATGAGCTGGCGGCATGGGCCATAGCCAACGCCAAGCTCGAAGGCCGCGTTGAAGAATTAGAGAAAGAAAATGAAAGATTGCGTAAACAACCGGCTAAGACCTGGGCGGGAGTGCTCGCACAAGCGCCACCAAAGTCACAAACAACCAGAGACACCATTGCTAAAGTAACAAGAAGAACAGACACAACGGTGTTCCTAAGGACCCTACCTGGTCAGGACACCAGTGTGAAAAAAATACAGGAACTGCTCACCACCACAATCAGTCCAATAAAAGACAAGATCAAAATAAATAAGATTAAACCAAGTAAGAATTCCGTAATTGTAGAGGTGGCCTCTGAAGAGGACAAAGCTAAATTCCTAAACAATGCTAAACTGAACTCGGTGGTCAAATGCGAGCCACCGAGGAAAAGAAACCCGTTGGTCATCCTATATGATGTACCAACAACTATGACTAATGAGGAGATACACGAAACCATAAAAGCATTCGAAGAAATGACAGAAGACGAATTCAAAGAAAACTTTAAACTGAAATTTAAAACAGGGCCTCGGGACCGTGACGTGGTTCACCACGTCGCCGAGGTCTCCTCTCAAATGTGGAAGAGAATAACTACAATGGGCAAACTCTATATTGGCTTTCACGCCATAAACACACGCGACTATCTTGTGGTACCGCGTTGCCACAACTGCGGAGATCTCGACCACGTTCTGAGGCACTGTACCAGGGGGTCGGTCTGCTCGAAATGTGGTGAGGATGGACACGTCTGCAAAGATTGTAGGGCTGCAACAGTCTGCATCCCATGTAAAAGAAGGGGCAAAAAACCTCGCGGCGCCACTGGGCGACACTGCCCCACCTACAGACTCCTAGAGCAACGGCTAATCTCAAGGATAGACTATGGCTGATCAAGTCAAAGCGAACAGGATGCCCAAAAGAAAATCCCCGAGCAAAAGGAGGAGGGATGCCATGAGGGCAAGAGCCTTTAAGATATTTTTGAGGTCGCTCACTGACGCCTCAGTCATCACCAAAGATGTGAGTATCCAAACGGAATCCACCACAATTGATAGAGGAGCTCACACTGATCCTCTTAAAGTCAAGTCTCCCTCCTCCCAAAGCCGGGGGACAACGCCGACCAAAGAACAATGGCAATGGCATCCAGCAACCGAGACGGCGGCAATCCCAACAAAAGAAAGTAGGAACATCAACCAACCACTCCAGGAAAATAAAATAACTAGCTCTTGTGAACTAAACATGAAAGATCCTGTTGTGAGATTGCCACCCATTGACCCAGTCAGAGTCTACCCAAACCTGGAATTTACTATGCAGTTAGCAAGATTAGAGCAGCCGACTACCCTGACCACTGCCTTAAGACACGTGGTCCGGGTGGGACATGAATATGGTAGGAAAGTCACCTTCTCGGTAATGGAGGCTGTAGACTGAATCCAACTTAAGTCAGTGAATCTCCCCACCGACTTCGGAGCCCTGCAAGACTTACTCAAGAAGGTCTTTGAAAGATGTGGCGAAAAGTTTGACTTGAACAACATATATGAACAAGCAGTTTTAGCAAATGGACGTACCACATTTCACTGGAACAAGACCTGGCCAAATGACAGAATCCATACATACTTTCCGTAAAAACTAATGACAAAAATCACCATTGGACAACTTAACGCCCACAACAGCAGACATGTGATGCAGGAGCTACGCAAGGAAGTGGAGGAGAGGAGACTGGATCTGATCTGTCTGCAAGAGCCATACTCCCTAAATGGAAAATTAGTTTTTACAGCCGCGACATGGCAAGTTATAAGCAGAGGAGAAGACCCAAGATCGGCAATAATTATCACTAACAAAATCCTAAGAGCCATAGTTCTGACACAATTCACAACAAGCCACTGCAACGTCGTGGAGCTGCAATCTCCATCTGGTAACATTATCCTTATCAATATGTACTTCCAGTATGGTGATGACATCGAAAGACAGCTGACACACCTTACCACAGTTATCACGGCGTTGCGGGGGCGAAAAGTAATTATAACTGCCAACATAAATGCTAAATCCCCCCTATGGTACAGTGGCACAAGAGACCCAAACGGTGAGAAGGCAGAAGAGGCCATCATGGCCTTGCAGCTAGTGGTCGTAAATAAGCCTGGAAACCCTGCGACATATGTGGCGGGAGGTGGCCAAGGCACAAACATCGATGTGACCTTGGCTACGCCTAACGTGGCGCACCTAATTCAGCAGTGGGAAGTGGTAGAGAACGCCACCACTAGTGACCACAATCTCATTACTTTCAGTGTGGGAGACAGGGAGAGCTGCTGGACCATGGGGTGGGAGGTGCAATACAATTACAAAAGAGCCGACTGGGAGAAGCTAGCTAGGGAGTGCGACATTCCTGCACTACCAGAAGGTGACGGACACCTGGACTATGACATAGACAACAGAGCTGAGGAACTGATGACGACAGTAACTCGAGCGGTGAAGGCTGCTGTACCTACTAAGAGGAAGGCCATAGCGGCCTCTCCGTCACCATGTCAGCTGAACTGGAGGAGATGCGCCGGTCTGTCAAAAGGCTCAGGAGGCACTACCAGCGCAGTGTCGTCTGGCTAGAAACGCAAAGACGGCTGCAACTATACCGGGAAGCGAAAGAAAATTTCCACAGACGCCTACGTGAGGTAAGATCTGAAAGTTGGGAACACTTTGTTCTAAATCAACTTGCTCTAGACCCTTGGAGAGTTCCCTACAAGCTTGTCCGGGAAAAAATCCGCTCTCCGATGGAGCTCTCAACCGTCAGGCTTGGGGATGGGATGACGGAGTCTTGGCAGGAAACTGCTGAGGTCCTTCTCCAGTCCCTGCTGCCTGATGACACAGCGGATGGAGAAACAGACGAACAACAGCAGCTGCGGGAGAACTATAACAGAAATGAAAATAGAAACAACACGGCAGTCTACCCCTTCTCTGAAGAGGAGGTAGCTCCCCATATAAAATCCCTGAAGATAGGGAAAGCTACCAGGCCAGATGGCATTGTGGTGGAGGTGGTGCAGTTTCTGGCTCCCCAGATAGTCGCCCCTCTAACTCATCTTTATAACGAATGTCTTAGGCAACAAAAGTTCCCTCGAATTTGGAAGAGGGCAAATGTAGTGATTATTAAGAAAGGAGCTGACAAGGACCCAGCAGAAACAAAATCCTACCGCCCAATCTGCCTGCTTGATCTGCTTGGGAAGGTTCTGGAGAGACTGCTAGCTGACAGACTGGCTGCGCACCGAGTGCTGTGCGGGATGAGCAACAGACAATTCGGCTTCAGGCCTGGGCGATCAGCATCTGATGCAATCGCCCTGGCGGCTGAGGTCTGTGGCTCTACCCCGTACAAGTACGTTGTTGGCATCATGGTGGACAAAAGTGGCGCCTTCGACAACCTGTGGTGGCCTTCGCTCTTCTCCTGTTTACGGGAGAAGGAGTGTCCAGAGCCGCTATATGGGTGTCTGAGGAGCTATTGTGAGGATCGGGAGGTCTGGCTATCATCCCCTAGCACAAGGGTAACAAAAATAATCACCAAGGGATGTCCCCAGGGCTCCGTACTAGGTCCCCTGTTTTGGGACATCCACATGGAACCTCTATTAGACACACTACAGCAAAGTGATGACGTGCTAGAGGTGATAGCCTATGCCGATGACCTCCTCCTACTGGTTGGCGGCCGAAGCCGAGAAGACATAGAACCTAAAATAGAACGTGCAATAGGAACACTACAACTTTGGTGCCGAATACATATTAATCATACAATGTAGCCCACTACCTTATGTGATTAGTGGGCCGTAATACATATACATTTATTCATTTTATTGCAGCTATTCTACATATGACTTAGTAACTAGTTAGTTAGAGCACTATATGAGAACTACAATGGGCATAGTAATATGTTCTTAAGTACTAAGTGGTATCCTACTAACTATGGACTAGTCACTGTAGCCTGCAGCGTTACAAATGTGTCAGCTGGAAATATAAACCTACTATAAGGCCTTGCTCATTGAGCTAACCCCAATGAGCGTGCCCCTGACTCTGGGCAGGCCATGGTGTTAGTCGCTGCAGGTTCCTATAATTAGAGTCTATAAACTAGGTTCTACAACTAAACTTATCCTAGGGTCAAGATTGGGTGCGTTGTCTAATTCAGTGTATAAGTGCACCCCACTCCCCCTAATCCCGAGCGCGGCGGATTCTAGACTGAAGAAGTCGGCCTTTCCGCGCTCAGGCGGTTTGGGAATAGGGTACTAAACTTCATCGGTATTTAAAGTGTCTTAGTAAGGTGCTAGTTCGGTTCTCGCAGGTAGTCCCTTAAGACTTTCTGTGATACCGCGTTTGCCAGTTCGTTGATAGTCTGAAAAGTGTCGCGTTGTCTCAACAGTCTGAATGTGTCATTGTGGGGTAGTTGGTCTCGTAACACAGAGGCCACATCATTGAAAAGGGGGCACTCGTAGACTAAATGGTCAGGAGTACCCTCCGGAACACCACAGTCACACGCGGGTGTCGCCTTTCTCCCAAATCGACATAAGTATGTCGGATAGGGTCCATGGCCAGTGACAAGGTGAATCAGTCCCCTAGTTGGTTCGAAATACGTCATTTCCATTCTTTCCCTGACATCTGGTAAGAAGTTGAAGGTTCTACGCCCTGTTTCTTCGTTTTCCCATGAATGTTGCCACAGCTGATCCCCTCTTAACCTGATCTCAACTCTATTTTCAATCCTACTCCCTAGAATTTCTTCTATTTTATCCACGTTCCCCTTTTTGCCCAGTACCAAGCAGCCTGCTCTCAAATTTTGATATCTAAGGGGCAGAGTCCCATTATGACTAATAGGGCTCCTCCCGGTGTGGTCCTGTAAGCCCCCATTGATCTCATAATCATGTTTCTTTGTACTCTTCTCACTGTCATGGCGGGCACCACCCTCGTGAGCCTATGTGCCCAGACTCCAGAACCGTAACCCACTATGGAGGTGAGTATGCTGTTATGATATAGTTTGATAAGATGTGGTGGGAGGTGGAAACGTTTATGTCCAATGGAGATGAGGTTGTTGAGTACTTGTAAGGCTCTTTGTGTTACGGTTTCAATGTGTCTGCCAAATGACCACCTCTCATCAATGATGATGCCCAGGTATCGAGTCTCACGTCGCCTGAGAACTGGTGAGCCCTCTATCCTAACTGTTGGATTCCTGACTAGCTGTCCCTTTAGAAGGAGATATGTTGACTTAGTTGGTGAAATTGTCATCTCCCCTAGAGCTTAGAAGTACTTAAACCTAACTAACCTAAGGACATCACACACATCCATGTCCGAGGCAGGATTCGAACGAGCGACCGTAGCGGTCGCGCGGTTCCGGACTGAAGCACCTAGAACCGCTCGGCCACAACGACCGGCTTCGCGATGAGATATTGAGTGATCGAACTGTATCAAATGGATATGCGCTCGAGTGTAACATAACTCTAAATACGACCATTTTCGCTATTAGCTTTGCTTTCTGAATAAACATTATTCTAACCAAATCGCAATTGTGTTGCCTACATCATTTATCGGTCGTTAATTCAGTTCCCGACATTATTATTAATGTTATTATATGTTGTATTATCTTGTATTGCGCAAATTTACCATTAATCATACAATTTAACCAAAGGGTCACAAGTGTCTAATTTAGGGCGTGTAATGCGACACGTGCGGTTCAACCCCTAGACGAGTTTGAGCCAAGACATTTCGATGAAAGGGAATCGCATGTGAGCCCGAACATCTTTGGGATGTTATCTCGCAGTATTCACTGTGGTGTAAAATGTGCGTCGTCACCCCGTAGAATATTGCCCGTGCCATAAACCGAGAAACAAATTGAGAACATTGTTGTAGATCATGAGGCTTCAGTTTCTCTACAGTCTTGGCAGGTACTAGTGTACAACAGATCGCAAAACTTTCCATACTGTTGACAATGGGATGGACAACTCTTGTGACACTGCGATAGCACTAACACAGCAACCTCGTCAGTAACTTCCACAGGGATAGGACGCCTTCCTCTTCCAGGTGCGACATTAAGTTCACACGTGTTTTCGAATTTCATCATCGTCTTCTTTAAACGATTTAATGACGTTGGGCCTCTTCTCAGATCTTTCAGTAGTCGATACTCTCTCAATGGAGAACTGTAACTGATGCCATTCACATAAAGCAGTTGCACCAACACCGTACGGTATCTCTTCTCGAAAGCCATACTGTTCACTCACATTATGGCTTGTCAAATGTGAGCTCGGATGTCATAACGACATACAAACAATGTACAGCGCTAGATTTGCACCTGGCCGCCAAAACTGGAAATAATTTGTTATTCAGTGCATTAGCATATCTACCAAGTTTTGCTGCCATACGATAATTACAGTCCAGACCCCCGTGAATAGGTGTACTATAATTACACTCCTGGAAATGGAAAAAAGAACACATTGACACCGGTGTGTCAGACCCACCATACTTGCTCCGGACACTGCGAGAGGGCTGTACAAGCAATGATCACACGCACGGCACAGCGGACACACCAGGAACCGCGGTGTTGGCCGTCGAATGGCGCTAGCTGCGCAGCATTTGTGCACCGCCGCCGTCAGTGTCAGCCACTTTGCCGTGGCATACGGAGCTCCATCGCAGTCTTTAACACTGGTAGCATGCCGCGACAGCGTGGACGTGAACCGTATGTGCAGTTGACGGACTTTGAGCGAGGGCGTATAGTGGGCATGCGGGAGGCCGGGTGGACGTACCGCCGAATTGCTCAACACGTGGGGCGTGAGGTCTCCACCGTACATTGATGTTGTCGCCAGTGGTCGGCGGAAGGTGCACGTGCCCGTCGACCTGGGACCGGACCGCAGCGACGCACGGATGCACGCCAAGACCGTAGGATCCTACGCAGTGCCGTAGGGGACCGCACCGCCACTTCCCAGCAAATTAGGGACACTGTTGCTCCTGGGGTATCGGCGAGGACCATTCGCAACCGTCTCCATGAAGCTGGGCTACGGTCCCGCACACCGTTAGGCCGTCTTCCGCTCACGCCCCAACATCGTGCAGCCCGCCTCCAGTGGTGTCGCGACAGGCGTGAATGGAGGGACGAATGGAGACGTGTCGTCTTCAGCGATGAGAGTCGCTTCTGCCTTGGTGCCAATGATGGTCGTATGCGTGTTTGGCGCCGTGCAGGTGAGCGCCACAATCAGGACTGCATACGACCGAGGCACACAGGGCCAACACCCGGCACCATGGTGTGGGGAGCGATCTCCTACACTGGCCGTACACCACTGGTGATCGTCGAGGGGACACTGAATAGTGCACGGTACATCCAAACCGTCATCGAACCCATCGTTCTACCATTCCTAGACCGGCAAGGGAACTTGCTGTTCCAACAGGACAATGCACGTCCGCATGTATCCCGTGCCACCCAACGTGCTCTAGAAGGTGTAAGTCAACTACCCTGGCCAGCAAGATCTCCGGATGTGTCCCCCATTGAGCATGTTTGGGACTGGATGCAGCGTCGTCTCACGCGGTCTGCACGTCCAGCACGAACGCTGGTCCAACTGAGGCGCCAGGTGGAAATGGCATGGCAAGCCGTTCCACAGGACTACATCCAGCATCTCTACGATCGTCTCCATGGGAGAATAGCAGCCTGCATTGCTGCGAAAGGTGGATATACACTGTACTAGTGCCGACATTGTGCATGCTCTGTTGCCTGTGTCTATGTGCCTGTGGTTCTGCCAGTGTGATCATGTGATGTATCTGACCCCAGGAATGTGTCAATAAAGTTTCCCCTTCCTGGGACAATGAATTCACGGTGTTCTTATTTCAATTTCCAGGAGTGTATAACGACTCGGTACGAGCGCACGGAATATCAGATCAGCTTTGAAATTCTATCGAAGAGCTCCTGGCAAATAGAGCACAGCATGTCGCTCTTAATAGAGAGAACTCATTATATGTCAAACTAATTTAGGGTGTACCTAAAGGGAGGGTTACAGCACCATTACTATTAAAAATGTACATGTATGACCTAGTGGATACTGTCGAAAGCTCTATAATTCTGTCGTATATGGAGAATTTGCAAAGTTTTAGCTTCATGGTGAAAGGCCTGCTGGGGATCTATACTTGCGGGACTGACTGGAAACTTACCCTTCGCCAAGTAAGAGCGTTACTGTATGATTACACGATTACCGAACTGTCACTGGAAGCAATCACAATCGCTAAACACCTGGGAATAGGGAGTAGGCCTACATGTATGGGGCTATTAAAAGTCAAAGTACAACACAAAATTAATAGCAGGAAAACCAGATGCCGGACTGAGATTCATTGCCAGCATCCTCAGAAAGTCTACTCCACGTACGAAGGAGGTATCTTACAAAACACTCACTCAATTGATGCTTGAATACCGCATTCCAGTCTTTGATACGTCCGAAGTAAGTCTGATAGAGGAAATAATATTCAGATAAGCTTAGAGAGTTTCATCACAGGTTCTTAGAGATGCTCACACATTCCCAGTAGCTGACGGCATAAGAAAGGCACTGTGCTTCATGGTGAGATTGTGCATCAAAAATCCTAGAGCGTACGCCCCTAGAAGGGTCAACAAACGTATGGTTACTCACAAATATATCTCGTGGATAGACTTTGAGTTAGAGCACTTTTTGTTCGCATGGAGGCTTGCTAGCAATCGAAATTCCATCCCAGTGTTCGCGATAGGAATACGAAAGAGTTGAAGCGGCAGTGAGTGCACTAAGTACCCTTCGCAAAACACCGTAACGTGGCTTGTGTAGAACAGATGTACCAATGATTGGCCTCAGATTTTCCCTACTTGGGAACTATGCGGATGAAGCAGACGGACAAAACGCATCACATGAGTGAGGTGCTGCCGGAGGTAATGAGAAGCGCGTGTCCCTGTAGGTGGTCGCTGCACTATCCGCTAGCGCCCGCCCCTACAGTGTAACTGCTTGCGGCCAGACGCTTCGCAATCAGGGGGGACGTGGACCCAGCTAACGTGCTTAGTGCCGGCGACGAAGCTGTCTCTTCCTCAGTTGCAATCAAGTTAGCGACATTTATCCGGCTTCAAGACAACTCCGGGCTGCTGTCTGTGCTTCGCAGATCTCTGTGACCCTCAGATCTGAGCAGCCAGTGCGAGGAAGTGGAAGGGCAAACATGTGAGCAGCAAACACACTGGACTCTGCAGTTCTCTTGGAGAATATAAACGTGTTGGCGCGGCTCTTTGAGAGCATATAAAGCGATGATAACTCTCAGAAGTCACGACAGGTTTTGAGCAGTTGCGGAAAACTGGGCGCCATAAGTAAATAAAATGTTGTTTGTATAAATCTATACATATTTGAGAGAAAGAATGGAAAAACACCAGTGGACAAAGGGCCAGCCGATGCCAGCACTCCAACTAATAATAACAGTAACTGAGGATAAAACGTAGACTAGTAGCATTCAGGAGAATTTTTTTTTTGTTTATTTATCATTTTTAAGTTGATAAGGAAACAAGCATAAAGTCGTCTACATGTACCTATATCTGAGGAAAGTGCAGAACCAAAAAGAACGATTTTATCGAAGTAACACGCATGATACTGGTTATTAACAAACGTTCCGTAATGGGTTGACCGTAACTTGATTTTGGATGTTTTACTATTAGTACGCTATCTTCAGAAACAATATTACACCTATTTTTATTTTAAATAAAAAGTTGTGATTTTAGAGGGCATATTACTAATGAAAAATAAGTAAATCATGACACGGATTATTATAACAGATATTTCTCCTGTGGTGAAAAATTACAAACACGAGCACTCGGACAAGGCTTGCTGTAGATCAATACGAACATATCAGACACCACTTTTTCAGCAATTAAGACAAAATATGGATTCACTTCATATGAATAATACGACGTTATTCAGTAAAATGCTCACTATAGCAACCGGGAAAGAGAATACACATGCAATCCAAACTGCTTTAACAGGCTATTTATGCGCTCTTAGGGAAAATCCGGGTGAGCATACTTATAGACTGCGCACCCTTCATAGTATTGGCAAACACTGCTAGTGTGTGCACATGTAGCCGCTTTGCTCAGTGGACGTCAGGCCGTAATAAAAGTGTTTAAATTCCTTAAAACATTAATAAACGCTGTAAGGAATTTTTAAAAAATTGCTGATCTCTGTGAAAGAGATGTTGAAATTGAAGAAAAGTGTCTAAGTTTTGATCGAGGAAGTTTTATGTAATCTCTGTGGGAATAATTGAGGTAAATATACAAATATCCCTTCAAAACCCTTTTCGGCATCACGATTGGTTGTTAATGCACGATAAATAGTTAAATAGTTCCAAATGTTTGAGTAGTTATAATAACAGTAGGTTCTATTGGGCGTGTTTTTATTCTAATGCGGCCATTTTGGCTATTAAGGTCATGAATTGATAAGGTGCAGCGTCTCTCTCCTCCATATTACGATACGTACTGTGCAAAGTACCCACAACCAAAGTTGCTTATGTTCGTCTGTGAAAATGGACTCGATAAGCAACCTGGGCTATCAGTAATCGAAATCTAACCTGCATAACACTGTGTGCGTGTAGTATGAGTGTCAGTTTCACTGTCATTTAAGCCCTCAACAGATCGCTCCAAGAAAACCTAAATCCTAACATTTGGATAAGCTATCGGACTGCGTTTTTGAATGTGGAAAACTAAAGAACCAAGTCAACCTAAAACAATGTCTATCAAAGTGATCTGACTGCGTTTCTGAACAAGAATTTGCAATTGTTAGATAATATGTCTTTTTTTTTATCATCAGTCTACTGACTGGTTTGATGCGGCCCGCCACAAATTCCTTTCCTGTGCTAACCTCTTCATCTCAGAGTAGCACTTGCAACCTACGTCCTCAATTATTTGCTTGACGTATTCCAATCTCTGTCTTCCTCTACAGTTTTTGCCCTCTACAGCTCCCTCTAGTACCATGGAAGTCATTCCCTCATGTCTTAGCAGATGTCCTATCATCCTGTCCCTTCTCTTATCAGTGTTTTCCTTATATTCCTTTCCTCTCCGATTCTGCGTAGAACCTCCTCATTCCTCACCTTATCAGTCCACCTAATTTTCAACATTCGTCTATAGCACCACATTTCAAATGCTTCGATTCTCTTCTGTTCCGGTTTTCCCACAGTCCATGTTTCACTACCATACAATGCTGTACTCCAGACGTACATCCTCAGAAATTTCTTCCTCAAATTAAGGCCGGTATTTGATATTAGTAGACTTCTCTTGGCCAGAAATGCCTTTTTTTGCCATAGCGAGTCTGCTTATGATGTCCCACTTGCTCCGTCCGTCATTGGTTATTTTACTGCCTAGGTAGCAGAACTCCATAACTTCATTGACTTCGTGACCATCAATCCTGATGTTAAGTTTCTCGCTGTTCTCATTTCAACTACTTCTCATTACCTTCGTCTTTCTCCGATTTACTCTCAAACCATACTGTGTACTCATTAGACTGTTCATTCCGTTCAGCAGATCATTTAATTCTTCTTCACTTTCACTCAGGATAGCAATGTCATCAGCGAATCGTATCATTGATATCCTTTCACCTTGTATTTTAATTCCACTCCTGAACTTTTCTTTTATTTCCATCATTGCTTCCTCGATGTACAGATTGAAGAATAGGGGCGAAAGGCTACAGCCTTGTCTTACACCCTTCTTAATACGAGCACCTCGTTCTTGATCGTCCACTCTTATTATTCCCTCTTGGTTGTTGTACGTATTGTATATGACCCGTCTCTCTCTATAGCTTACCCATACTTTTTTCAGAATCTCGAACAGCTTGCACCATTTTATATTGTCGAACGCTTTTTCCAGGTAGACAAATCCTATGAAAGTGTCTTGATTTTTCTTTAGCCTTGCTTCCACTATTAGCCGTAACGTCAGAATTGCCTCTCTCGTCCCTTTGCTTTTCCTAAAGCCAAATTGATCGTCGGCTGGCGCATTCTCAATTTTCTTTTCCATTCTTCTGTATATTATTCTTGTAAGCAGCTTCGATGCATGAGCTGTTAAGCTGATTGTGCGATAATTCTCGCACTTGTCAGCTCTTGCCGTCTTCGGAATTGTGTGGATGATGCTTTTCCGAAAGTCAGATGGTATATCGCCAGACTCATATATTCTACACACCAACGTGAATAGTCGCTTAGTTACCACTTCCCCCAATGATTTTAGAAATTCTGATGGAATGTTATCTATCCCTTCTGCCTTATTTGACCGGAAGTCCTCCAAAGCTCTTTTAAATTCCGATTCTAATACTGGATCCCCTATCTCTTCTAAATCGACTCCTGTTTCTTCTTCTATCACGTCAGACAAGTCTTCACCCTCATAGAGGCTTTCAATGTATTCTTTCCACCTATCTGCTCTCTCCTCTGCATTTAACAGGGGAATTCCCTTTGCACTCTTAATGTTACCACCGTTGCTTTTAATGTCACCAAAGGTTGTTTTGACTATCTGTATGCTGAGTCTGTCCTTCCGACAATCATATCTTTTTCGATGTCTTCACATTTTTCATGCAGCCATTTCGTCTTAGCTTCCCTGCACTTCCTATTTATTTCATTCCTCAGCGACTGGTTTTTTTGTATTCCTGATTTTCCCGGAACATGTTTGTACTTCCTCCTTTCATCAATCAACTGAAGTATTTCTTCTGTTACCCATGGTCTCTTCGCAGCTACCTTCTTTGTACCTATGTTTTCCCTCCCTACTTCTGTGATGGCCCTTTTTAGAGATGTCCATTCCTCTTCAACTGTACTGCCTACTGCGCTATTCCTCATTGCTGTACCTATAGCGTTAGAGAACTTCAAACGTATCTCGTCATTCCTTAGTAATTCCGTATCCCACTTCTTTGCGTATTGATTCTTCCTGAAAAATGTCTTGAACTTCAGCCTACTCTTCATCACTACTATATTGTGATCTGAGTCTGTATCTGCTCCTGTGTACGCCTTACAATCCAGTATCTGATTTCGGAATCTCTGTCTGACCATGATGTAATCTAATTGAAATCTTCCCGTATCTCCCGGCCTTTTCCAGGTATACCTCCTCCTCTTGTGATTCTTGAACAGGGTATTCGCTATTACTAGCTGAAACTTGTTACAGAACTCAATTAGTCTTTCTCCTCTTTCATTCCTTGTCCCAAGCCCATATTCTCCTGTAACCTTTTCTTCGACTCCTTCCCCTACAACTGGAATATGTCTTGTGCAACGGAATTTACTGAATTAGAGTACATGACATGTTGAGCTGTGTCAGTGTCTCTGTTTTGGCCATAAGTTTTGTTTGGACTCACCTCTTTAGATGTCTGCCTTTTTCCATGTGGTTTACAGCAATTCGCAGCAGCATGCAGTAGCAGCGTCTAAAGCTTGTCGTTACTAAGAATGAATTTAATAACAAGGCGTTTACTTGGGCCCTGTTCACTACTAAATAACTTGTGAGAAGGGATTTCATTAATTAAGTCTATTTAAAACTTAAGAATCATCATGAACAAGTATTAATAACGGCGAAATGCCTCACAGTGACCGTGTAAGTATCAATAATGACTGAGCGCCAGTTTAACAAATTATTTTAATTTCAAAGTTACATTAACATTTAATAGCTAGTGCATACTGCTTAGATATGGTGAATAATTATTATTATTTGGAGGATAAGGAGGCTTCTTTAACTGACAAGCAAAACATGGGATTACCAGTGGTGGATTAAAAAGTTTCTCGCCCCATGGCACATCATATTATATGCACTCCCGCAAAAAAAT
This sequence comes from Schistocerca serialis cubense, assembly GCF_023864345.2. NCBI lineage: Eukaryota > Metazoa > Arthropoda > Insecta > Orthoptera > Acrididae > Schistocerca > Schistocerca serialis. Next base: position 647,298,295 of record NC_064638.1, on the reverse strand, counting down.
CTTTTAAATAATAGCTATTATCCGATCACTTCACAATTGCCGTTTTGGGTGGGAGCGCTGTGAGCTGTTTCCGTACTCTGCTATTCGTTGTTCTGAAGGACGCGTAAGCGGTTTAGTCACGCTCAGTCGAAATGTAATATGGTTCCTGAACTATATTTGGTGTAGGCAGCGGTTAAAACAAACATAAAACTGCATTGTGTTAACACAATCTTCCGTCGAAAGACAACAGGAACGAACACCAGGAAAATAACTTTTTGTCTGTGGCTTAAAAATTCAGCAGAGCGTGTATGAGATGACGGATTTTTGTTATACATTCACTTTTAATAAGTTATTTTACACGAAACCGTTCAAAATGAAAACAAGAAAATCGTGCTACGATCTAAAACTGAAGCGAACATGTCATACATTAGAAATCAATACGTGCTTTTACAGAGATGCGTTAAAAATTAAAATTAAACTGTCATTTTACGATCTAATAACTTGAATGTGTAGCAGATAAAATAAATAACGTACGGTATTAATAAGTGAATCTATAAGAAAGCGTAAGAAATTAAAATGAAGCAGAGATTTGGCGCACTAACTAATAACCAAATACAGACGAACAAACACAGAACTGAATTTGCTGTTACATAATTTTACAGACTAATGTGAAGAAATCAAATTTGTTTTATAATCTAATAGTTAACATGCTGTATAATAAGTGTTCACACTATCTTTAATCCACGTAAAGGCCGAAACATTTTTGTACTGCAGTTACTGCTCTCACCATAGCTCTTTCTAACGGTATTAACTAAGCTTTTACGTATATATCGACTGAAGTGAACTACGTTATTTATTAACACTTTTTCATCTAAGCTTACTCTCCGATAAAGTATATTTCGGCGATAACTGTACATCTCAGGTGACGCAAAGTATACGTATTGGTTGTAAAATACTACAGTATCAGTATGATTTGACTCTACAGCGCCGAGCGGCCTGGGTCATTCCGGTATTGTTTAGTATCGTCGGGTGCCTTCGGTCACGTCTGCACGTAGAGGTTTAGTGCCACGTTCTATCATCGGCAACTGTAAAATAAAAAGGTATTACGTAGTTTGTAAATCCACTGAATGTGCTATAAGTCATAATAAAAATCACATTATAATCTTAAATTTTTGAACCTAAAATGTATAAATAAACAAACTCATCAGTCAGAAAAGTTTGTGTCTGGGTATGTCGGCAGAATAGTCGTTGATCATATCTTCATAGTTCAGGCAGTTATCAGTTAGGAGGTCGGTTTCTATGTGAAGAATAGACAAGACGTTCAATTTCTTCTCAGACAACGTAGAATGTAGGTAGGATTTCAGTCTTTTAAGAGGGGAAAACGAGCGTTCTGCTGAACAATTTGAAAGCACCATACATAGAAATATTCTAAGAGCAATGTCAACATTCGGAAAGACGAACTGTAACCTCTCTTTTCCTAAAAATTTTCTCATTTGGACTGGTATATCACTAATCTCAGAAGATTTCAAAAGTTCCGCAAAATGTACACATTCACTAGGGAAGGAAGGCTCTAAATCTGTGTCATATGACGCTTGGAATTTTGCTGCACGTTCAGCATCATCATCAGGTGAAATGTTCTTAAGGTTACTGAAAACTGTGAAGGAGTCCAATAGTGTTCTATAGGTTTCCTTTCCTTCACACTAATTCAACTTACAAGTTGTCGAGTACAGGGACAAATGTTTCGACACTAAATTTTTCCCTTCTAGTCGGAAGAACTTCTTCAGAGTCCGCTTCATCGTGATGATGAAGTTTGTGTTTTCGTGATCTTTTATAGGTGTATTCATAGTCTATATCAGTCACAGTCCCCATGGATTTTTTCTCACAATAGTCGAACATGCCACGAATTGATGCAATTAATCCTACAAGTGATTCATATAATTCATTCACTATTTTACTATCAATATTTACACTTTGCAATCTCAGATTCACACTATTAAATCATTGGAGTATGTCCTTCCTAACAGTCACCATGAATACTGTTCCTAGTCTGCTGAGTTGATTCAGTAAAGCTGAAGCCTCATTTCGCACAAGTGGGTTTTCAAATGTATTATTGGCAATATGTGTGAGAGCATTGATAACACCCTACCAGTTCTCATATAGACTTACAAACGCTTCTTCTCTTGCTGACCGACGTGTTTTTGATAAACTTTTTACCGACTTGTTTCCTGGTTTCATGAAAAAAAGAAGTTTATCCCAGCACTGTGTAGAAGCAGAGAAAAAATTATGAAGGTTTTTCACTATATTGAAAAATGAACATGCTTCCTGACAACAGCTTGCAGCACTAGTGCCGACTAAATTCAATGAATGTGCTGCACAAGGCACGTAATGCGCTTTTGGATTTCGTTCTTTAATGCGTGCCTGCAAACCAGTGTGGGTTCCTCACATGTTGCTTGCGTTGTCATATGACTGGCCTCTACAGTCAGTAATATCAGTGGAATTTGTAGACAGAACTTTTAGTAGGGCCTTAGCTAAGTTTTCGGACTTGTTTCCCGGGTCTGGTAAAAACAGAAGGAAAAGTTAACAGGTTCACCATTCTCGTTCACATATCTTAATACGAAAGATAATTGATCAATATGTGAAGTGTCCGCAGTAGAATCTACTATTATAGATAAACACTTGGCCTGTTTTATTTCACTTATGATAATTCTTCTTCTTCATTCAGAAAGAAGCTCTATTATTTCATCACAGATTGTTAAAGAAAGATAACGTGTATGTCCCTGCCCTGAATTTCCATATCGATCAACGTGCTCTGCAATAAATGGATCAAACTCGGTTATAAGTTCAAGAAACGTCACAAATATACCCTTATGTAATGAATGGAATCATTCAACGTGTCCACGTAGGGGAATCCCACAACTTGTTAGCTTCTTCACTAATGAAAACACCATTTCAACACAACGCACCAGTTCACTTTTTCTGTCTTAACATATAACTGGAAATGGTTGTATACTGTTCCAAGCGACTTTTTTCTTGTTAAGAGTGATAAATCATCATTTTTGTGTTTTAATTTTTAATTTGTGGTAAGGTCTTATGGGACCAAACTGCTGAGGTCATCGGTCCATAAGCCTACACACAACTTAATCTAACTTAAACTAACTTACGCTATGGCCAACACTCACAACCATGCGCGAGGGATGACTCGAACCTCCGATGGCGGCAAGCTACACGGACCCCTAGACCGCGCGGCTACACCGTGCGGCAGATTTTGTGTTCAAGTGAATTCTCATGATGAGATAACATACTAGAATATTTTTCCAATCTGCAACACGTATTAGTAGCAATTGCGGCCTTACCTCCGAACAATTTACATGTTGCACAAAAAACAGCACCAGTGCTACAGGAGTATACTAGAAAATCACGCAAAATTGATTCACCATTTAAAAGTTTGCCGTAAAATACATTTTTGTTCAAATATCTGGTTTTATCGCCTATTGGTCCTCTTGAATTAGAAAAATCACCATTACAATTTTAATTAATGCCACGTTGTGAGAGAATGTCGGTTGTTGACTCATTGACACACCATTCTGCAGGATCATCACTAACGAGGTAATTTCTTTTTGCAATGTCTGACTCGACACTTAGTTTTTCATGAAACTCGAAATCAGGAACAATTTGCTTTTCTTCATTTTTAACTTTTCTTTCGTCTGTATTTACTGCTTTTACAACAGTTGCAGTGCTAGGAATATAATCCGTACTACTTAAATTCCAAGTCGAGCCAGTAAATTTTTTCGAAAAATTTATCTAGTCTGTCAAGCTGTTTTAAAACATTGGCTTCTCGTTCTCCCCCTTCTTTCGATAATTTCCGAAATGCCACCCCTCTTAATTTTGCACGTTTGCTTATTTCACTGTTATTCATGTTAAGGCATTTACAAAATTGTCAACCAACAGTCAAAATAAAAGAAAAAAATTGTAAAAGGAAAGAAAGAAAGACTGTATCCAGTTTCAATCGTACTACAACACACATGTGCACAAAGCTTTTTACTTTAGACACGGCACATGAGCACGAACATTTTTCCTTTGAACACGCAGCGATGAACTGACCAACTCGGACCACTAGACATAACTGTGCTATGAAAGAACGACAATGCAGAATAATTTAATTTCATTGTCACCTGTTTCTCTGTTGTCAGTGAGCAGTAGAAGCACACCTGCCGGCTGGAATTCGTCTCGTAAAGGAAACGACACAGTCACTGTTTTGGCTTCTGTTTCCCGCGTCGCCGGAAGTTTAGCTGGGACGAAAATTTGATTTGAATATTCTTGACAATGTCTTTCCAATTTAAAAAGCAAATAATTTTTGCAGTTTCTTGCAGTGAAGTGTTCTATATCGACCCTTATCCCACTTATTCTTATAACATTTTAACGCCTTCTGTGGGCACAGAAGACAGACTACAAAGTTTAAGTAGTCTTGTCGGCAGTTGATGTGGTGTGTCGTCATATGTCTAAACATTGCTGTTATGTCTACACACAAAGGCACCTTTTGTTCCAACACAAAATAAAAATAACCTTTCGTGGAAGAAAAAGAGCTTAGTTAAGAAGTTTAATATAAGATTTGCAATGCCATGCGCTATTCGATTGCACAGAGTGAGTACTTTGATATCGTGCAGGCTGTAGCGCAATAAATGAGACAAGCGAAAGTTGCTTTCTTCTTCATTTTTCGCCAAAAATGGTAACTAAGTAAATAAATAAATAAAATTTTTTGAACTGTTGTGAAGTGTATTTCATACATTATTAGATATTCTGCTTGTGTTATTTTCGTACAAACGTGTGTTTAAAAATGTAAAACATTTCCAGTATAAACATGTTTTCTTAAACGGATGTCATGAAATCAAAGCTCACATACTAAAGACCACAGAGCTTTCACAATAATTACAGCAATGGAGGGCTGACTTGATACTTCTCGTAATTTCTACAAGAAATTTAAGCAGAGTCGGGTTTTACGTATTGAGGCCCACGCATGTTACAGTTTTTAAGAAACTGCTGATTAGTTTATCACAGCTTTTCAGGGGTCCGGTACTTTAACAGGGAAAATATGATAGGGCTGAGTAGAAGCCCACAACATTCTCGGAATAATATCGTTTCAGACATTCTATTGTAGATTTCTGTCCTCAAAGCTTACTTCAAAATACTTTTAACAATCATGAAGATGACACCACACAGAAACCCAATGATAAATTTCCATTCACTCACCAAATAAACTATGTATATTTCCAGGCTTGTAATGTCAAATTTCATTCTTAAGGCTTATTTAAACTAGCGAGTTGTTTAACAATGTTAAAAAATTGTAAGCGTAGTTGTTTTAAAAGGTTAAAGATTAAAATGAGTACAGAGCGAAAAATGCCGCCACCCTTGAGGTGCCTCCACTAGGTCCGTGCCTAGTGAACCTGTATGTAAATCCGCCACTGGGTTTACTGAAAACTCGGACTGACAATCACGAGCCTAATCATGCAATTGTTTTTGCGCTATGATTGCCAATCTTACCTTGAATTCCATCTTGAAACTTAGTTAAGCCATCTAGATCTCTACAGGCTACATAAATGGAATCAGGCATTGAGTGTGGCTAGATTTGCCATCACCGACGTGAGAGCAGCATGACACGTCTTCTGTCTCCGAGCTCTCAATCGACGTTACTACTCCACTCGCTGATAGACCTCGTCTCACAACAATGCTTAGAATCGCGCTCCCATGTCTCGCCCTCAGATTATTATCAATGTCTGAGTGCTTACACAATGCAAAGAATAGCGTTAAGTTGACTATATTCTTCTCAATGTAATGGAGAGTTCTGGCACACTCTATACAGCAGCAATAAAATACAGTACACATGCCACAGATTTTTCGTTACGGATACTTCCCTCGCAAATCAATAACAGTTTTAAGTAAGTGAAAACTTTTCTATTTTGTTTGTAGTTTCATTCAAATGACTTAGCACACATTTTGGGGGTGTTCAAACAGTCTCATGAAGATCAATGCACGATATTATTCAGTATTCCCGACTATTTTTATTGTGCTATAACTTAAAATTTTTTTGATGGATACTGACGAAATAAGTATACCCAATTTGCAAATAAAATTATATTTTTACTTTTCAGAGCAAGGCTCCTAATCAAATTAGAATTTGGAAATAACATTTCGGCTCCAGACGACCCAGATGAAGTCGCAAAAGTATTTTAAAAAGTTCTGGAATATGTGTAAGGAGAGTGGAGAATTACACCTGAAAACTACAAAACATGTGATTGGTTACTTTGCACAACTTGGAAGCTGTGGTTACAAGAAGACTGCACAGTTTTGAAGTGTTTTCTGTCGACTGTGGCCGAGAAAGAAGAGTGAAAACTAAATGAACTAAGTTTGTATATCTTACTTTTGTTTTTGGTTTAATACATCAATAGGAATTATTGAGTGTGTTAACTAAAGATAAAAATACTATATTTCTTAGTTTTAATGTTTTCAACTATCAGATGGTAAACTAGTCATTTAATCCAAGGAAATACTAAGGTATTTTAATAAGCTACAATTAAAAAAATTGTTGACACTCCAGCGCTTTTTCATCACTCCAAAAAATATTTAGAGATAAATGTGTACTTATAAGTATATAGCTACAGATTTTGAGTTAAAATACAGGGGAGTTTTGTGACATTTTAGCACGGCATATCACCCATAGCATAACGGATAGGAAGATATATTTTCATGGTCAAATATGTATAAATGTTACACTGAAAACAACAACAACAACAATATATTTCTACACAAATGGTACGTTTAGTTGCACAAAAGTGATTTTTACTAAAGGTGCACCAATGGAATTTGTCATATGCCATTTGAAAATGTACGCCATCTCTTCCGGATTTAACCTATACGCAATTCACAAACGTATTTCCCTCAAATTTGGACGCGTTACTGAAGATATATTTCACTTTGAGAATACTAAAACATCTTACAATTCGTTATAAACATGGATAGAACCAATTGTTTGTGAAATTTTTCGACTGAATATAGACGTGAGGACTGGATAGAACCACCATCCCCAGGTTGTACATGGTTGACTTGGTCGTCCAGACGCTGCACTTTCGCTGTAGTAAGACAACAACAATTATGCAGAATTGAAATTTTGACTCTACAATGGAGTATGCGCTGATATGAAACTTCCTCGCAGATTAGAACTTTATGCCGGACCGAGACTCGAACTCAGGCTTTTTCTCTTTCGCGAGCAAGCGCGCTACCGACTGAGCAACCCAAACACGACTCTCGAACCGCCCCCAGCTTTAATTCCGGCAGTAGGAAAGTAGGAGACGAGGTATAGGCAGAATTAAAACTGTGGGAAAGAGTAGTGAGTCGTGCTTAAATATTAAAAAAAAAAGTCGGTAGGGCACTTGGCACTTGCTCGCGAAAGGCAAAGGTCCCGAGTTGGAGTCTCGGTCCGGCACACAGTTTTAATATGCCAGGAAATTTGAACAACAATAACTATTTCGGAAGTTGTATTTGAAATGAAATTTATGGTAGAAAAAGTATTATTAATACCTCAAATTACTTCTCAGTATTTTTATTTGTAATATTATTTCTCTTTGTAGCAGAGGGTTCTTTAATTTGCTTTCATTGAAGTCAGATTGTCTGTAACCTTTGCTAAAGGAACTACAAAAAGAGTACCTGAGCGAGTTCGTTTTTCATGAAGGCCACTCTTTAGTCCACCCCCTTCCAATACAAACAATTCCATAGAAATCTGTTTGCTGTATCTGATAAAATTTTAGCTTTATATTATGAAATGAACTTACTTGAGTATTTTTAAATATTCTAAGGATTTCTTCCACTGCTTGTGTACGAATATACACTCCTGGAAATGGAAAAAAGAACACATTGACACCGGCGTGTCAGACCCACCATACTTGCTCCGGACACTGCGAGAGGGCTGTACAAGCAATGATCACACGCACGGCCCAGCGGACACACCAGGAACCGCGGTGTTGGCCGTCGAATGGCGCTAGCTGCGCAGCATTTATGCACAGCCGCCGTCAGTGTCAGCCAGTTTGCCGTGGCATACGGAGCTCCATCGCAGTCTTTAACACTGGTAGCATGCCGCGACAGCGTGGACGTCAACCGTATGTGCAGTTGACGGACTTTGAGCGAGGGCGTATAGTGGGCATGCGGGAGGCTGGGTGGACGTACCGCCGAATTGCTCAACACGTGGGGCGTGAGGTCTCCACAGTACATCGATGTTGTCGCCAGTGGTCGGCGGAAGGTGCACGTGCCCGTCGACCTGGGACCGGACCGCAGCGACGCACGGATGCACGCCAAGACCGTAGGATCCTACGCAGTGCCGTAGGGGACCGCACCGCCACTTCCCAGCAAATTAGGGACACTGTTGCTCCTGGGGTATCGGCGAGGACCATTCGCAACCGTCTCCATGAAGCTGGGCTACGGTCCCGCACACCGTTAGGCCGTCTTCCGCTCACGCCCCAACATCGTGCAGCCCGCCTCCAGTGGTGTCGCGACAGGCGTGAATGGAGGGACGAATGGAGACGTGTCGTCTTCAGCGATGAGAGTCGCTTCTGCCTTGGTGCCAATGATGGTCGTATGCGTGTTTGGCGCCGTGCAGGTGAGCGCCACAATCAGGACTGCATACGACCGAGGCACACAGGGCCAACACCCGGCATCATGGTGTGGGGAGCGATCTCCTACACTGGCCGTACACCACTGGTGATCGTCGAGGGGACACTGAATAGTGCACGGTACATCCAAACCGTCATCGAACCCATCGTTCTACCATTCCTAGACCGGCAAGGGAACTTGCTGTTCCAACAGGACAATGCACATCCGCATGTATCCCGTGCCACCCAACGTGCTCTAAAAGGTGTAAGTCAACTACCCTGGCCAGCAAGATCTCCGGATCTGTGCCCCATTGAGCATGTTTGGGACTGGATGAAGCGTCGTCTCACGCGGTCTGCACGTCCAGCACGAACGCTGGTCCAACTGAGGCGCCAGGTGGAAATGGCATGGCAAGCCGTTCCACAGGACTACATCCAGCATCTCTACGATCGTCTCCATGGGAGAATAGCAGCCTGCATTGCTGCGAAAGGTGGATATACACTGTACTAGTGCCGACATTGTGCATGCTCTGTTGCCTGTGTCTATTTGCCTGTGGTTCTGTCAGTGTGATCATGTGATGTATCTGACCCCAGGAATGTGTCAATAAAGTTTCCCCTTCCTGGGATAATGAATTCACGGTGTTCTTATTTCTATTTCCAGGAGTGTATTTCGCGTGGATACCTTCTAGAAGGTGCCAATGAGAAGTATTCTCACTTTTAAAAATGGAAGCAGAATACCGAACACCGACGCAACACACATATGTGCTAATCAAGCTGCACTCGCGCACGATATAGTGTTTTAGGAGGAACCGTAAGTATTAGGTTGGAGCCTAAGTTCGTAGAGTTTCTGTTTTGAACGTTGGTATTGCGGTTGCTATGGGTTTACTTACCGATTGTCATTTTTTATTTGTGTTTCTTGACTGCTATCTGAGTTTAACATCGCCAATTTGTCATTTGGAGATAGAAAGTTGAGCTCTGGACGCTAGAAAATGGAGTGCGAAGTGGAGTAATCGGCACATTTCCGACATTTCTTCTGTTTGAGTTCAGTAGAGGGGTGACAGAAGCTACCACTGGGTAGAGAACGGCAAGAAAATTGCTTTCTCGTTTTAAGGAGTATCGTTTTGACGTTTGTGACTATCGACGTTCAGGAAGACCTTTGAGGTTTGATGAAGGTCGCTGAAACGCATTAATCCACAACGATCCATGTCAATGTACTCGAGAAGTGGCAAAAGCGATGAACTCTGATCATTCCAGCATAGTGAGACATTCGCATGCAATTGGGAAGGTTCTAAAATCAGATGTATGTGTATCGCAAGCTTTAAACCAAAATCACAAAAATCAGTGTGCGGCAATATGTGGATGTCTGCTTGCTCTTCATCAACTGGCCCGTGTCTCGTGTTGTTCCTAATTAGACACACGTGGAAAATCTGGAAGGTGTTTTATTTTATTTTTGACTTGAGCATAGCTGCTCTAAATTCTGACCAACGCTTTCTCGCAATGCAGTTTTACAATTTCTCAAAATTTCTGATGAAGACATCCTTAGTAGGTGTCGAAACCTAAGTCAATGTACATTATGGTTATTTTCAACCTGTGGACTGTATAACCCTACGTTGAAACATTTTCATTAGTTAGGGACATGCAGTGGTTACAGAAGTTTCATTTCACGTCCACTTACCCCAGCTACTATGGGTTTATTTAGTGACTGTCATTTTTGTTTTGAAGTTCTAGTTGACAAAATGTGTTTGAGTATGCTTAATTCAATTTCTACTTTAATAGGTATTAGCTGGACCACACTACTTTACCGTATATGTACGCCGCACGTAAAAAGAGCCGTTAAATGAAAAGTAAGCTGTTTATTTCAGAAGTAATCAAAATAACTGTTAACACATTTATCACATTGAGAGACAAAGCGGTCAGTGCTACACGGAAAAATGTTGGCGGTTGCCTACGAAAGTGTAGCAAGGAGGGTGGAAAGTGGTTGGGAGGGAGGGAGGGACGGAGGGGGGGGTTGGAAGTAGGAGCAAGAGGGGGCATTACAGAGTTCTCACTCATTATAGATTTCCCGTACACTAATGGAAAGAGCGAATAACCATCTATTCTCCGGCATATAGTAAATTTCTTGTCTCATTCAAAAACTTAGATCTTGTGATATGATATGTCTCAAAACTGAGCAACTCATAAGCATCAAAATTAACAATTTCAAAGTCTCGATCCCACACTTTTACAAATTTCTGCGGACATCCATAGCTAACGGGCTTCTTTCTTGTTTTCTAGGCCCGTCTATACGCCTTACTGATCTCTGCTGTGCTTTCTGTTGGTTATAGTTAGGCCCTGTTTTTCTGAGACATAGTCAACTAGAATATTTAGGCTATGAAAGTTATATTTTGGTCTAATTATTATGTAAACGTGTTCACTTCTTATAGCCTACAAGACAGTCATTGTTACATATTCGATTTCATGACATTTATTTGCGTAGCACGTAATGTGATATGCCGATTCCACAACAGCCTGAGCTGTTGGTTGTCTTCTCAGCAATTTTAATTAGATATAGAGGATACGGCCCGCGTCCGGAATGGTGGTAGATCTGCTCTTCACACGGCATATAATGTTTCATCAAGAGCCTTTCTCGTACATCCGAAGGAAAATGAAACGTTGTCCTTCGTGTTTCAGTTGAATACCATCTCTACTGAAATTTTGTAAATATTAAAGTAGTTATTAATAACGAGTTTGTTACTGGTTTCGAAAGAATTTCAGGTGCTGTTTCGTACTGTTTTTTCTTCAGCCAATAGATGGAAACCCCTTTTTATTATTCGAAGATCCAGATGACATAAGCTCTTCAGTACAGATGACAATGTCCTCGGACTCCCAACAGCCTTAAGTGATTAAAATGCAACGAGTTTCCGAGACCAAGTACTCCTTGGTCATTGTACAATGGCGTAAACCATTTGACGTTGCTGGAAGCCCGGGAACATTTTATTCAATTGCGCAGTGAAGAGTTTCTTGACCGGATGTCTTAATTGCTGGTTATACACTTCCGGATATTGTGCTCAATGTCCATGAAACATTTTCATTCCTACCCTTCTGTCCAGTAAAGCTCTGGACAAACTTAGGAACAGAAAAGTTCCATGGCCTTCGATTGTGTGTTTAATTCATCCCTAACAACCACGATAGCGGAAAACATGTTTACCACTGTAGTTCTACAAGTTGGCAGATTGCACACTTACTAAGTAAACATTTGCTCGACAAGGTGGCATTAGAACAGGAATGTAATAAGACAATAAGAAATGAACAATAACATTTGTTAAGTATAGTGTTTTGCTTCATTTTGGTACAATTTTATGGGTGACACTTGATGTTCTAAACTTAAACAGTGATACCCGCATAGCTTTTCTGTCTCTTGGCGGTCTGTGACATTATCATATAAACTAAACTAAACTCCGTCCGACTAGGCCTAGGAAGGCCCAACGGTACCGACCGGCCGCCGTGTCATCCTCAGTGCCACAGGCGTCACTGGATGCGGATATGGAGGGGCATGGGGTCAGCACACCGCTCTCCCGACCACATTTCAGTTTACGAGACCGGAGACACTACTTCTCAGTCAAGTAGCTCCTCAGTTAGCCCAACAAGGCCTGAGTGCACCCCGCTTGCCAACAGCGCTCGACACACCGGATGGTCACCCATTCAAGTGCTAGCCCAGCCCGACGGCGCTTAACTTCGGTGATCTGGCGAGAACCGGTGTTACCACGGCGGCAAGGCCGGTGGCATTATCAATATAACTGATAATAATGATACACATATTCTTGATTGACCTATTACTCCATAATAGCAACTGCCGAATGTCGGCTCGCAGAACTTTAAGAGCTACCTAATAGCGGGTTTCGAACTGTCTGAATGTCCGAAGCGCGTCGAGTTTTTTTTCTGTTTTCGTTTTTTTCACAAGGTGGAACTAACTGAGTCTCTAGTTTACAGTGCAGTTGTACACACTATCAGCGACGAGTAGGACACGCTGAAGAATGTGTTATGGGAGCAGAAAGAGGTTATAGCTTGCGAGAGCCATCTTGAGGCTCTTGACGAATGGCTGTGCCTGTGCTGTGGCGGTCTCTCGTAGTATTTGTCGTTTCTTGCTTGGTACACAGCAACGATCGTAAGTGTCTTGTAGGTCAGTAATATAGCTAGGAGGTATTTAGATGTGGTTCTGAGGGCGTCACACCAATGTAGCAGATGTGGAAGTACTGTAATTTACTGAGGAGAAGAAAAGCTTCTAGCTGAGATCAGTATAAAAACTTTATTGGGTAATCGCTTTCGGTAAAGCTAAGTTACCATCTGCAGATCGTCATAAAGGTTATTGTAAACATTTTGTGCCAGCTACACCACACAAATCTTTCCATTCAGTCTCCAGGCACATATAACGAGCGATGCGTTGGGACGTAAAAAATAAAATTTCTGCGTATATCACGATTCGCCAAAACATCAATCCCACAAAATAACACGTCACGCATAACTGTCAGTCTTGTGGCGCCCTGGTGGGGATAACGTGGTATGTTACGGGAACGACGTTTTGGTGAACTGTCATGTAAACAGTAATTTTACCTTTGACGTGCCGTACCTGGAAATTCAATGGAAATATTTCGTGTGCTGCTGAAACAAGGTGTTTGTAATGACTTTTATGAAGACCTTCAGATTGTAACTTAGTTTAACCGAAACCGATTATCGACAATGAAGTTTCTTTTGTAGCGAACCCTGCTAAGAAGTCCTCCTTTTCTCAAGTGATCACTACAGATCGCCCACTCGACCTCAACATGAGTAAACTAACGTACGGCTGTTTGCTTTGCCATGCTCATAATATATTTCACACATACGAAATTTTACTCACGAGATCCCTCTTCCTACATAACGCCCGGACCATTTACGCCTCTGGATTATATTAACAGATTATGCTGAGAGGAGCGCGCTGTTTTCCGTAGAACGTCCGACACGGCCCATGAAGTATTTAGCACCGTTGCGGTGGAAATTCCCATCGACAGCGAAGGGATGGTCGGTGTAAATGAAAGTGCAAGTCGTTAGTGGATTCATTTCGAGCACGTCGGCGTGAAATTAACAGCACCAGTAGCAGGGGGGGGGGGGGGGGGGGGAGCGCAGGCGTGTAGCGCGCGTGACTGATGCAATATTTAAGGGCGAGGCCGCATTTTATATGTGTTGTGCTGCGCTGGCCGCGCTCGCGTGCGCGCACGGCGGGCAGTTTGTCACGCGGCTATGGCCCGTTCCCGCCCCGCTCACAGCAGACCACTGCTCGCTGCCGCCGCGTCCAGGGGGTTCCGCAGCGTCCCGCCTAAAATAATTATGAAGTGCGGCGAGAGTGTGGAACGTCTTGACCGAACACACACTCCTACGGTTCGTGGGCGATCCTCACGAGCGTGACCAGACTTGAGTCACTAAATATGTTAACCTCTTTACTTATTACTCTTGTACGAGGGCTATCCACAAAGTACATTACGTTTTGGAATTAAAAATAAATAAAGTATTGGAAATTTTTTTTATTATATATAGATGAATGCCACACTTAAATACTACTTTTCTACATAATTGCCATTTAAATTAAGGCACTTATCGTAGCGATGGACGAGCTTGGAAATTCCTTCGGCGTAAAATTCGGCCGCCTGCGCCTTCAACCACGTGGTTACCTCTTCTTGAAGCTGTGCGTCGTCATCAAAACGCTGCATAGCCAACCACTTCTTCATTGCTGGGAATAAGTGGAAGTCGCTCGGTGCCAGGTCGGGACTGTACGGCGGATGAGGAAACAACTCCCACTTAAAAGATTCGAGAACTTCACGAGTGGCATTTGCCGTGTGGGCCCAGGCGTTGTCGTGAATCAGCAAGGTCTTTGAGCCCAACTTTCCCCTGCGTTTGTTTTGTACTGCTCTTCTGAGGTTGTGCAGAGTTTGGCAATACCTTTGAGAGTTTATTGTAGTGCCTCTTTCCAGGAAATCCACATAAAATCACACCTTTTCTGTCCCAAAAGACAGTGCCATCACCTTCCTTGCCGACATTGTCTGCATGCTTTTCTTGGGTTTTTGGGGGAAATTTGTGTGCCCCCACTGCATTGACTGCAATTTTGTCTCGCAGTTCACATGCTTAAACCATGTTTCGTCACCAGTAACGATGCGATCGAGTAATGAGTCGCCATCTTTCTCGTAAGCGTCCAAAAACGTGAACGCTGCAGCCATTCGCTGATTTTTGTGAATCTCTGTCAAGATATTTGGTATCCATCTTGCACAAAACTTGTGGTAATCAAGCTTTTCGGTAATGATTTCGTGCAACAAACTTCGTGAAATTTGTGGAAAACTCATAGAGAGTTACGTTATTGTGAAATTACGGTTTTCACGGACCGCAGCATCGACTTTTTCGACAAGTCCGGCAGTCACTATGCTGGGTCTTCACTTCGCTCATCGTCGTGAACGTTAGTTCGGCCATTTTTAAATTTTATGACCCATTGACGCACTCCATCTTCAGTGATTATGTTGTCCCAATACACTTCACAAAGCTGTCGATAGATTTCTATCGGTGTACAGTTTTTTGCAGTCAGAAACGTTATTACAGCACGCACTTCACACTTCGCGGCATTTTCAATTAACGCTGACATTTCAAACTGTCACTGTAACTCAACGGAGTACAGCACGAACCTCTCACTAGCACGGCAGGATGCTGACTGAGCGCCGGAATGCCATGACACCAAGATGGCCGCGCCAGCCCCGCCCCTAACGGACACAAACCGTATCAAACTTGAAGCGTCTCCAATGTCTTTCTGCATAGTTCTACCACTTCTATACCAACACTCTGCAAGCCACCTTACGGTGTGTTGTTCTCCTCACACACCGATCTATCGTTTCACATTTCAGGTTCACCGATATCGTTCTACTTCTTAATAGTACATTTGCTTGGATGTAAATCTACGCTGTGGAAGCCACCTTACGGTATGTGGCTGTACCATTTCCCCCCTTCTCATTTCTCCCTCTTTCTGGTCGCGTTGATTTCACGACAAGTATGTGAGAGGAAGTAGTTTATTGCCTGACATCTTTTCAAACGTTGTTGTTGTTGTTGTGGTCTTCAGTCCAGAGACTCGTTTGGTGCAGCTCTCCATGCTACTCTATCCTGTGCAAGTTTTTCATCTCCCAGTACCTATTACAACCAACATCCTACTGAATCTGTTTAGTGTATTCATCTCTTGATCTTTCTCTGCCCCATGATGACAGCGTGTTGTGTGATGTCCTTAGGTTAGTTAGGTTTAAGTAGTTCTAAGTTCTAGGGGACTGATGACCATAGATGTTAAGTCCCATAGTGCTCAGAGCCATTTCTGAGCCATCTCTTGATCTCCCTCAACGATTGTTGCCCTCCACGCTGCCCTCCAGTACTAAACTGGTGATCTCTTGATGCCTCAGAATATGCCCTACCAACCCATCCCTTCTTCTAGTGTGCTACAATTTTCTCTTCTCCCCATCCTCATTTAAGTTTTACGTGATTTCACTAAATCGCTCCAGGCAAATGCCGGGATGGCTCCTTTGAAAGGGCACAGCTGACTTCCCTCCCCATCCTTCCCTAATCCGATGAGACCGATGACCTCGCTGTCTGGTCTCCTTCCCCAGACAACCCAACCCCAAACTCTTCTCCCCAATTCTATTCAATACCTCCTCGTTAGTTATTTTATCTACCCATCTAATCTTCAGCATTCTTCTGTAGCACCACATTTCGAAAGCTTCTATTCTCTTCTTGTCGAAACTATTTATCGTCCACGTTTCACTTTCATACGTGGCTACACTCCATACATATACTGACAGAAACGACATCCTGACACTTAAATCTATACTCGATGTTAAGAAATTTCTCTTCTTCGGAAACGCTTTCCTTTCCATTGCCGTTCTACATTTTACTTCCTCTCTACTTCGACCATCATGAGTTATTTTGCTCCCCAAATAGCAAATCTCATCTACTACTTTAGGCATCTCATTTCCTAATCTAATTCCCGCAGTATCACACGATTTAATTGGACTACATTCCATTATCCTCAGTTTGCTTTTGTTGATGTTAATCTTATATCCTCCTTTCAAGACACTGTCCATTCCATTCAGCTGCTCTTCCAGGTCCTTTGCTGTCTCTGACGTATGCTCTCGGAATTCCACCAGTGAGAAAAGACGCCTCTCTTATAGCTACTGCCACTCGAGTTTGTTCAGTGTCTGTAACAATTCCGCACGATCACGTGATGATACTCTTCCTTCGATCTTCTCTACCTCTTCTCTTAGTCCTACTCGTTAAGGATTCCATACTGATGAAGACTACCCAAGTATTGGTCCAACACGTGTTTTTTTAATTCTTCTTTTTCTTTCGTGGATCAGTTACATTTTCTTAAGATTCCCCCAATTAATTTCAGTCTGGCAGCCGTTTTTCCTACAGTTTGCTTTACGCAGCCCTGTCACTTCGCATAACTCTGGACGGCTACTCCTAGGTATTTTGCAGTTGCTATTGTCGCCACTGATCTTTCACCCATAGCACAATGAAACAGTAACGGCCGGTATTTTACTTTTATTTAAAGACAGGATAAACTGCCAGCCTCTGCACAAATCATGTTAGCTCTGCTCGCCAGACACAATTGTGTCCGTTGTTATTACAGTGTAGGTGAGAACTCACGAGACTGCTCAGCCTTTTTTTCGAATTACATTCTTACTACCATTCCATCTCCAATTTTTATATCGCTCTCTTGTTCGGTTTGTGGAAATCCAACGCAGAACACTTTTGGCGACTCCATCAGTGGCAGGCTGCTCGAATTTACGTGTGTCGATCTTCTTGGTTAAATTTGTGCTAATTATCACGGACACGGAACAACGCATCAAATATTTATCTTGACAGTTATTTGTCAGCACAATCTACCCTGCAACATCCTTACAATATTCTCATACTGTATATTTAACCTGTATATTTAATTTGCTTCTGTTTTCAAAACTATTATTAGTAATATCTAATACCTAATGGCATGTGCACAATTATTTATACTCAACTCCGTTTGGCTGTTCGGGCCCCAAAATTGTTTCTTTGACACCGGAAGCGCCAGGTGAAGGATACTGGCCAATGGAAGGTCCAGCAAAAGCGCCAGAGCCTGTGAAAGGTTATTCCGTGAAGTATTAACAGATGTTCTACCATCCAGTTCCTTCTTTTTGTCAGTGTCTTAAATTCTTTTTCCTCGTTAATTCTGCAGAGATCCTCCCCATTCCTCGCCTGATCAGTACACCTGATTTTCAACTTTCTCCTGTAACACCACGTCTTAAATGATTCAATTCTCTTCTGTTCCCGTTTTCCCACAGTCCACTACTCACTACCATACAATGCTGTGCTCAAAACGTACATTCTTAAAAATTTCTTCCTCAAATTAAGGTCTATATTTGATATTAGCAGACATCTCTTGGCCAGAAATGCCCTATTTGCCAGTACTAGCCTGCTTTTTGTCATACTTACTCCTTTCGTCATGTATTTCTTGCTGCATCGGTAGCAGAACTACTTAATCTACTTCGTGATCACCTATCCTAAAGCTTCTCGGTGTGCTCATTTCTGCTGCTTCTCATTATCTTCGACTTTCGCCGATTTACTCTCAATCCATATTTCATACTCACTAGACTGTTCATTCCATTCAGCAGAACATGTAACTCTTCTTCACATTCACTGAGAATAGCATTGTCGTAAGCGAAACCTATCATTGATATCCCTTCATCTTGATTTTTAATTCCACTCTTCAAGCCTCACTTTTATTTCTGCCATTGCTTCTTCACTGTACAGATCGAACAGTATGGGCGAAAGACGACATCCCTGTCTTACACCCTTTCCAGTCCGATCACTTCGTTCTTGGTCTTCTACTCTTAGAGTTGCCTCTTTCTTCTTGTACGAGGGTGAGTCAAATGAAAACCTTAAATTTGTAATAACAAATCGAAATTTCGCGCCGTTATGCTGTAAGTTGGTAAGCGTGCTACAAACAGCGTGCAGAATGGCCTCTAGGAGGCAGCATAGTGCAGATACACACATACCATCGCAGTATCAGTATAAAGATGGCCACCCCGCTTGCGACTTGCACCAGGGAAGAACAGCGTTCTGTTATTTGGTTTTTGCTTAGTGAAGGTGTGAAACCTGTTGAAATTTATCGATGTATTGTATATTAACCGTATTTCCCTATATCTTATCCCTATTTTTGCCAGAACCTGAAGCATCTCATACCGTTTGACATTGCCGGACACTTTTCCCAGGTTGACAAATCCTATGAACATGTTTTGGTTTTTCTTCATTACCAACCGCAAAGTCAGGACTCCTCTCGAACGCCTTTCCTTTCCCAAAACCAAACTGATAATCATCTAACACATCGTCTATCTTCTTTTCCATTCTTTTGTATGTTAATCTTGTTAGCAATTTGGAATCATGAGCTGTTAAGCTGATTTGTGCGATAAGCCTCGTACTGTCCTCCCTTGCAAGGTACGGAATTGTGTGGATGACGTGTTCCGAAAATCAAATGGTAAATCTTCATTCTCATACATTCTACACATTCTGCAACTTCCCCAGCGAGTTAAGCAGTTCTGATGGAATGTTATCTAGCATTCTGCCATATTTGATCCTTTAAACTCTGACTACAATACTGGATTCCCTCTCTCCTGTCTCCTCGCCGTGGATTCCTTGTATCACGCTCTGCACCTATCTGCCCTCTCCTCTGTTTTAACAGTGAAATTCCCGTTGCACTATTACCGTTAATACCCTTGCTTTTAATTGCAACGTTTTCTATATGCTAAGTCACTCCTTCCGACAGATTCCTTCGCAGTTACTTTCCATGTCCTGTGTTTTTATTTCAAACTTCTGTGATCGTCCTTTTTAAAGATTCCCATTCCTCTTCAAATCCAACTGCCTACTGAGCTGATCCTTACTGCAGTATATACAGCCTTAGAGAACTTCAAGCCTATACCTTCATTCCTTAGTCCTTCCGTATCCTACTTCTTTCCGGAGTGATTCTTCCTGACTAGCCTTCTTAAACTCCACCCTATTCCTTACGCCTTACAATACAGTATCTGATTTCGGAATTTCTGCCTGACCGAGATATAATCTGAAATCTCTCCGTATCTCACCTCTTTCTCCAAGTATATCTCCTCAAAAAAATGTTTAAATGTATGTGAAATCTTATGGGACTTAACAGCTAAGGTCATCAGTCCCTAAGCTTACAAACTACTTAGTCTAAATTATCCTAAGGACAAACAGACACATTCATGTCCGAGTGAGGACTCGAACTCCGCCGGGACAAGCCCCACAGTCCATGATTGCAGCCCCTTAGACCGCTTGGCTAATACCACGCCGCTATATCTCCTCCTGTTGTGATTCTGGAACAGAGTATTCGCTGTTGCTAGCTGAAATTTATTGGAGAACTCAATTAGTTTTTCTCCTCTCTCATTTCTGCTATCAAGCCAATATTCTACCGTAACCCTTTCTTCTACTCTTCCCCTACAAAAGCATTCCAACGTCCCTTAAGTACTGAATTACCCGTTCCATACTCTCATAAACTTTCTCTTGCTCTTCTTCTTCAGCCTGCGACGTCGACGTGTGCACCATACCTACGGTTGTCAGCACTGGTTTGCTGTCGATGCTGATGTGAACAATCCTCAATCCTACCCCCTGAACTGTTCATAGTAACTTACTCTCTTCTCTACCTTCGTATTCATAACTAATTCTACTTTCATTTTATTGCAAGAGCTTTATGTTCTGTTGGCTGAAAGCTTTGCTCCTAGAGGAACGTTCAATAAGTAATGCAACTTCTTTTTCTAAAAGGAGGGTGGTTTTATTCAAGATTCTAATATATTATGTTATTCCCTAATCTTATGGTTACACAACACGGTTTTTCAACATAATCCCTGTTCGATGCGACGGCCCTGAGCCAGCATACTTTGAGAGCCTGTGTGTCAGCAGGTATCACTTTAATGGTTGACATTGGGGCCAGCGTCTTTCTGCGTCAATAACCTCCCCATCATCCACATACTTCTTTCCGTGGAGTGTATCCTTCACTGGGGCAAACTGATGAAAGTCGGAAGGCAAGAATGCGGGCAATAGGATACACGTGGAAGAATAGTCCAACGAAGTTATGTGAGCTCCTCTCGGGTGCGCAGGCTTTTTAGAAGGCTTCCGTTGTCATGTAGAAGCATTTTTGTAGCGATGAACGCACTAAAGTTGTTTGTTCGATTTCCTGAGGGATGCACCGTACACTTCAGAATCAATCATGTCATCACGAGGAAGAACATCAAACAGGATAACCCATAAGACCATCGCCACGAGTTTACTGGCTGACGGTGCTGGCTTGAACTTTCTCTTCGGAGGAGAGATGGTTTGGTGCCAATTCACGGATTGCTTTTTGTTTGCGGTTCGAACTGATGAACCCATATTTCATCGCTTGTGACGGTACTCGATAAAAAATTGGCACAGTCAGCCTCGTAACATGCAAGCTAATCCGCATAGCTGGTCCTTCGTTGTCCCTTATGTTCGTCGGTTAAATGGCGAGGAACGCAGCGGGAGGATGCCTTTGAGTAACGCAGCTGGGGTACGTGTGTGTCTGCACGTTCAGTTGAGGAGCGAGGTGTTGGACTGATCGATTACCTCAAATGAGAGTATCCGCACATTCCAGTATTGCGGGAGTGACACCTGTTTGCGGCCAGCCGGCACTCCGCAGATGGACTAGTTTGCACGGCAATGTTGGGACGATGACAGACGCCTCACCCGACGATTCACCGTGCTTTTGTTCACTTTAAGGTTTCTTTAGACATTCTGCAAGGGGCCATGAATATCTGTGATGCTCTGATTTTCCGCCAAACGAACAGTTCTCTGATAAGAGCGCACCTCCGTTAAGGAAGCCATTTTAAAGGCTATTTATAATCTCGCAACCTACTGGAATTTCATGAAATTATTAGGGCTCAAGCGGGAATGTTCCATGACGTGCCACAACAAACTCGGCATTTTCCACCCGAAATTTGCTAAGGAAGAAAAGTGTTGAGTTATACAGGTTGTAAATTTAAAGTTGACAAAGCAGAATAACTCGAAAAATAAGCTTCACACGAAAAAATGTGTAGAACCCAAAGCTGTGTATTTTCAAGGGGACATCTGCTGGTGCTAAAATTAGCTCGTCACCCCAACCGCCTGGGGGTGGAGCGGGAGGCATCTTTAAAATTTCAAACGGGAACCCCCATTTTTCATTGCAGAATCAGATTCTACATAAAAAAACTACGTACATTTTGTCTTAAACATTTGTTTTGATTCTTGGTAGTTGGCGCTGTAATTCAAGAAAATCCATGTTCTCATTTTTGCGTAGAAAAACGTTACGGATAAATAAAAACTACTTGCGTCAACACATGTAAAACTCTAATTCCTCTCTCTGAAACCCCACCCTATCGGGAGAGTTTTAGTTTTAGCGAATCAAAATTTACGAAGTAAATAAGAATTTTTTATTCATCCGAAACCATTTCCAAGCAAAAATGAGAACATGGATTTCCTTGAATTACAGCTCCAAGTACCAAAAATCAGAACAAATGTTTGAGACAAAATATACGTAGTTTTTATGTAGAATCTGATTCTACAATAAAAAAATGGGGGTTCCCATTTGAAATTTTAAAGTTGCCTCCCGCCACACCCTCAGCGGGCTGAGGTGGTGAGCTAATTTTAGCACCAGCAGATGTCCCTCTCGAAAATAATCATCTTTGAACTCTACACAATTTTTTGTGTGAAGCTTATTTTCCGAGTTATTGTGGTTTGTCAGCTTAAAATTTACACCCTGTATCATGAACGCCATCGTAAATAAACTAAATGCTAGTTGCGCTCCAAGTCTGCGCAGCCCCGCAACCCAAACCCCATTCCACTTAAATTCCACGCTACGTCAATGAATTGAATTTAGGTCAGAAACACTGTTCAAATTCCCACTGCCACGAGGTCGAACAACAAAAGTATACATATGTAAAAGAAAAAGCAGGACGCGTTCCTCGTAATCTCCCATAAACACACAAGCTGTCTCACCTGGACGGGCCATACTGTGCAGTTGTGAGCAGCCCTGGTGAGGCGGCCGTTAGTAAGTACCTGGATCGCGTCGCAGACACGCCCAATGGGACGGAGCTGTGCGCTGCGCCGACAACGGCGGGGCCGCCGGGTCCCCCGGGGAGCGGCCGTCCCGCCGCCGCGCCGATACACAGTGTGGCCGCCCACCCTACTGCTGGTCACTGCAGTCGCGTCCGATACGAGTGGGCCGCTGGCCGCCGGCCGCCGGCTGCGGGCGGATTTGGCACCGCCTTATCGACGCAGCGCAGCGCAGGGCCCGCTGCGGCCACTTACCCCGGACACTCGCCCCCGGGCCAGCGATCTGCGGAAGCCGGCTGACCCGGTCGCCGGCGCCAAAATAAATAAACAGCCGCCGGCCGCTCTTCTCGCCTGTGCGGCTCTCTCCAGCCAACTCACCAGGCCGGCCCGTGCGAAGGAAGGGTAAAATGTTTCTCTCCTCACACAGAGATGGTGGTCTAATCGATGACGTTCTGATAGCTTCAGTATTTATCGTAGATCGGTTGAGCAACGAAAGGTACCTAACGACTGGAAAAAAGCTCACATCATTCCCGTTTTTAAGAGAGGTTGTAATGTAAGATGGCAAGAACTACGCCCCTTACATGAAGTCATTAAAAATCAGCTAACTCACGTTGTGTGAACAGTAGGGCTGAACAAAGAAATGACTGACAAGGCACAATGCATCTTGTAGAGGGTATAGTATGGACGAATTGAAATAATTAATCTCGGGTGATGGTTTTAAAGTAATTCACACGACATGAAAACTTTGTGGAAATGCATCGATTTACTGGAGGCTGGTATACCCCAGGGAAGTACTCAGAATTGACCGTGGTCGCCGGGGGAGCGGCTAAGGCAACCGACAATAGGCAGTTTAGGGCGGCTCAAGCTCTGAGAAAGCGGTAACGGGGCGCGGCCTCCAGCCACCTTAAGATGAGTGACAGAATGGGTGGTTGATCCCGACTCCATGCTGGTGTACCCGGAAGCAGACAGAGAACTTGTACTCCTGTTGATAAATGTCCGTCGTCCCGTTTTCAGTGAAATATGCGAGGAAGCCGCGCAAAGCTTGAAAGGTGGCTACACTGAGCCACTGCGCCAGAGATTGCGCCAAAGAGTATTATTAAGCCGCCCACACAGTGCCTGTTAAGAACTCGTAGTAGTCAGTGCCTGTCGAGGACTCGTAGTAGTCAGTTCTTGGGGAGAGCTCGTAGTAGAGTGTTTGTTGAGATGTGCTAGTAGGTAGTGCTTGCTGAGATGTGATATTGGAGAGTTCTGGTTGAGATGTGGTTGTAGCGAGTCGGTGTGGAGAGATTGTAATGTTTAGAGTGCTTTTCATCAATATAAATTAAGGTAACAAACTACTTTTCTTTTTTTTTCTCATTATTTCAATGTCCTGAATAATGCGTCATTACAGGTTCAGTCAACAAAGCATCTGGCTTGTGTTCTTGTATTAGAGTGTAATTCTGCTTTCCTTACGCAATTATAGTATTTCTATTTCTTAGTTACTTCAGTATAAATGGTATTTAAAATTTCTTGTCTTGTTGAAGAAGAACCGTGCCAGATGTGTACGTTGAGTCACACTCCCACACACAGAACAATTACACTTGTGCTTTGGTTTAGTAGGTTCTATAGTTGCTGGGGACTTAATTAATTAACTGTGTTAACGAAAATTTTCTTTCATTGTTTGTTGTTATTCTATGCAGTCAGATTGCGTAATAATACTAGTCAGGGCCAACCGTTTACAAGACTTGCGTAATTGGACAGACAGCTACTAAAAATATTTGCATTATATATAATTAAGCCCCCATGCAAGCTACTGTGGAGCGGGCAACAGAGGTCAAAATATGCGTGTTCGTGACTATAGCAACTTCACGCTGAGTTCACGGTCCGCAGAGTCTGAAGTAAATCAGGTGAAGAGCGACAGAATGAAATACGCCATCCTCCGATGGAAACATAGGACCGAGGAATTTGAAGAACTCTCCTGGGAGTCCGAATTCCGCAAAAATTGGTGTTTGTGCAGACGCTAACCTTGATGGGTGGCCTGGGAGGAGCTAAATAACAGAAGTTGAGAGGAAGGGAAATTTTGTGGGAATTTGTTCAGTTCCCAGAGCAGGCATTGGTCGGCACCGGGAAGCGATATATAATTAACGCGACTTGCGCTGCAATTGACGTAAGTGATTTTGCTGGAGGGGAAACTGAGGTGAAGAGCGGACTGTTAGAAGTCTCCATAGAGGTCTTCCATTCCCAGCTTGCCTAGAGTGCGGACGTGGCGTTCTTTACTCTGCTTGCCTGAGAAAGGGTGAGCATCTCTGCAGTTTAGGACTTCGCAAATGGAACGATTGATCTTGGAGATAGAAAGTTTTCGTTCAGCTATGTACTGAGCAAGATGGCTAGGAGTGAATAGACGAGTGCAGCCTTGCAGCACCATGAGGTCGGCCGACGTCCACACAACGACGCCGCTCCACCACGCTGTATTCAGTGATATTGCGCCCGCTCCAGCCACTGATTAATTTGATGGATCACGTCGCAAAGTTTCCACGAGGATTTCATGGACCGCGTATTGTAGAATTCTTCTCGCACTTCGCATTACGCCTGGGTCAGTCGATAGGAATTACTTTTGGGTTGTCGCGCTTTACTCCAAGCAAACGCAATTTATTGCCACTGCCTGATAGGAGAGTTTTGTAATGTGATGATTGAAGGTCGGGAGCTAAAAAATAAATTTGTGCTTATCGACTGCATCTGTTTTCAATCAAGTATTCTGAATCTCAAGTCACTTCCTTAATTAATTTTATGTTCAACATTTGCATGTGGTGTTCAATAGCTGAATATAACATAAATGTGCACCCCTTTTTAATTAAAAGTGATCAATTCTGAATAAATTAATGTCAATACTGCCACCGCAGTTCAATCAGGAGTCACAGGGCCATATTACTTTTTTGCGTTATCCGATATTGCGGCAGTATATTGCGGCAGTTTTGCACTCTCTGTTGATCTGTTAGTCAATTAGTTGGGGTGAACACACGCCAAAACCAGCTAAGTGACGGGTGGGGTGTTACAGTAAGACAGATCCACACAATTATAGACCCACATCGTTGACGTCTATCTGTTGTAGAATTATGAGACATGTTTTACGCTCCAAAATTATGACGGTGTTTGGGGGATGAAAATCTCCTCTATAAAAATCAATATGGATTCCGCAAACAGAGGTCCTGCGAAACTAACCTCGTTCTGCTCCTCGGTCTAATCCATAGCGCAGTGGACAACAGCGCTCAGGTTGAGGCGGTGTTCCTTGATTAAAAAAGAAACAAAAGGTTCAAATGGCTCTGAGCACTATGGGACTTAACATCTGAGGTCATCAGTGTGGTGTCACCGCCAGACACCACACTTGCTAGGTGGTAGCTTAGATCGGCCGCGGTCCATTTAGTACATGTCGGACCCGCGTGTCGCCACTGTGTGATCGCAGACCGAGCGCCGCCACAAGGCAGGTCTCGAGACGGACTAGCACTCGCCCCAGTTGTACGACGACTTTGCTAGCGACTACACTGACGAAGCCTTTCTCTCATTTGCCGAGAGACAGTTAGAATAGCCTTCAGCTAAGTCCATGGCTACGACCTAGCAAGGCGCCATTAACCAATTTAAGATAGAGTCACACTTGTATCATCAAGGAATGCTGTATTCAAATGAAGGATTAAAAGTTAAGTATTATAGCTGCTACGTACTTCTTGCTACCATTCATTACTTATCCTGTTTCAGACCTCTATCTAGCCTACGTGAGATTACGCGTGCCTTTCGGCTACTTCAGTGTGGCGTAGCTGTCTTGTTACGCCACAACAATCAGTCCCCTAGAACTTAGAACTACTTAAACCTTACAAACCTAAGGACGTCACACACAATCATGCCCGAGGCAGGATTCGAACCTGCGACCGTAGCGGTCGCGCGGTTCCAGACTGAAACGCCTAGAACCGCTCGGTCACAACGACCGGCCCTTGATTTTAGTAAGGCATTTGACAAACTCTCGCGTTGCCGTTTGATGAAAAAAATGTTTAATGAAGAAAATACGACGTTACGGAGTATCGGAGCAGACTTGTGACTGGATACAAGACTTTCTTGCAGATACAGCTCGACACGTCGCTCTTAACGAGAAATCCACTACTGTACACCTACACTATCGATGGCAAACATCTGCAGACAGCTTAACTATCCAGAGCGACCTTAAGTGGAATGACCAGATAAAAAAGATAGTGGGAAAAGCAGACGCTAGAATCAGATTCATCTGAAGAATCTTAAGGAAATGTAACTCATGCACGAAGGAAGTAGCTTATAAGGCCCTTGTTCGCCATATTCTTGAATATTCTTCATCTATCTGGGATCCCTATCAATTAGGAGTGATAGAGGAGATACAGAAGATCCAACGAAGAGCGGCGCGGATCGTCACGGGATCGTTTACGTGGCGAGAGAGCGTTATGGAGATGCTAAACAAACTCCACTGGCACACGTTACAAAGGAGCGTTGGGCATCACGGAGAGATTTACTAGTGAAATTTCGCGACAGAACTTTTCAGGAGGAGTCGGACAACTTATTACTTCACCCCATATACATATCGCGTATTGTCCACTAGGAGAAAATTTGTGAAATTAGATCCACTACAGATGCCTACCGACAGTCATTCTTCCCACGCATTATTCGCGAGTGGAACAGGGTTGGATGGATCAGATAGTGGTACCGAAAGTATCCTCCGCCACACGCCATTAGGTGGCTTGGGATGTATGATGTAGATGCAGATATTGTGAGACTTCATATAAACTGTGGACTTGGAAACAACGCTAGGCAGTGAAAAATGGTGTAAGACGTTTGAAAATCTCAGGAAAACAGGTGTAAGTTATAGGAAAAGAGGGAGTCAATATGGAAATTGTACTTGCTCCGGTAGAATTAAACGTCACTACTGTTTGTAAGCTATTATTTTTTTTATTTTTGACCCAGTCACTTTTTTATGATACAATCATATCTGGTCTCAGCCTTCAAAGGCCATCCCATCACTCAAATCATATAGCTATCCGGCGGTGGTGTGTACAAGTACGAAGTTATATTGGCACCTGACAACAGCGTCCAGGTGCTTCAGTTTCTTATTCAGGTTTTGTAGGAGCCACCATACACGGATAAGACCATCACGTTTTGTATGAAAAGACGACGTTGTGCCATTCGTGTGTCCTATGTTGTAAGTGTCGTAAGTGTCGGCGCGGCACTCTGCTGACGCGTCAAAGGGTAATGCTTGCCCTGTCCGTGGTTCTCCAGATTTCCTCGCACTGCCCGTACGAACACACGCCTTGCTGCAAACATCCTTATCTCCTGACTCAAGCCACCTGACGTGGCTGTACGTTCCAGCAGTGCGGGGAAAACAGTATGCATCCTCTATGTCAGGCTCGTCCAAACTGTGCCCCTGGGGCGCTAGCGCCCGCGATCGCCCGCGGCCAGCGGTCGGGCGAATTCGCATGTTGCTGCAGTGGCCGAGCCGTGCCGCTTAGCTGGGCGTGCGGACCGCCCGAACACCAGCCGATAGATATACACTCCTGGAAATTGAAATAAGAACACCGTGAATTCATTGTCCCAGGAAGGGGAAACTTTATTGACACATTCCTGGGGTCAGATACATCACATGATCACACTGACAGAACCACAGGCACATAGACACAGGCAACAGAGCATGCACAATGTCGGCACTAGTACAGTGTATATCCACCTTTCGCAGCAATGCAGGCTGCTATTCTCCCATGGAGACGATCGTAGAGATGCTGGATGTAGTCCTGTGGAACGGCTTGCCATGCCATTTCCACCTGGCGCCTCAGTTGGACCAGCGTTCGTGCTGGACGTGCAGACCGCGTGAGACGACGCTTCATCCAGTCCCAAACATGCTCAATTGGGGGACAGATCCGGAGATCTTGCTGGCCAGGGTAGTTGACTTACACCTTCTAGAGCACGTTGGGTGGCACGGGATACATGCGGACGTGCATTGTCCTGTTGGAACAGCAAGTTCCCTTGCCGGTCTAGGAATGGTAGAACGATGGGTTCGATGACGGTTTGGATGTACCGTGCACTATTCAGTGTCCCCTCGACGATCACCAGTGGTGTACGGCCAGTGTAGGAGATCGCTCCCCACACCATGATGCCGGGTGTTGGCCCTGTGTGCCTCGGTCGTATGCAGTCCTGATTGTGGCGCTGACCTGCACGGCGCCAAACACGCATACGACCATCATTGGCACCAAGGCAGAAACGACTCTCATCGCTGAAGACGACACGTCTCCATTCGTCCCTCCATTCACGCCTGTCGCGACACCACTGGAGGCGGGCTGCACGATGTTGGGGCGTGAGCGGAAGACGGCCTAAAGGTGTGCGGGACCGTAGCCCAGCTTCATGGAGACGGTTGCGAATGGTCCTCGCCGATACCCCAGGAGCAACAGTGTCCCTAATTTGCGGGGAAGTGGCGGTGCGGTCCCCTACGGCACTGCGTAGGATCCTACGGTCTTGGCGTGCATCCGTGCGTCGCTGCGGTCCGGTCCCAGGTCGACGGGCAGGTGCACCTTCCGCTGACCACTGGCGACAACATCGATGTACTGTGGAGACCTCACGCCCCACGTGTTGAGCAATTCGGCGGTATGTCCACCCGGCCTCCCGCATGCCCACTATACGCCCTCGCTCAAAGTCCGTCAACTGCACATACGGTTCACGTCCACGCTGTCGCGGCATGCTACCAGTGTTAAAGACTGCGATGGAGCTCCGTATGCCACGGCAAACTGGCTGACACTGACGGCGGCGGTGCACAAATGCTGCGCAGCTAGAGCCATTCGACGGCCAACACCGCGGTTCCTGGTGTGTCCGCTGTGCCGTGCGTGTGGTCATTGCTTGTACAGCCCTCTCGCAGTGTCCGGAGCAAGTATGGTGGGTCTGACACACCGGTGTCAATGTGTTCTTTTTTCAATTTCCAGGAGTGTATTTGTTCGCCCGTTTTCCCTTCGGGCAGAGGGCGTCTCACATGTGCTTCAACTAGAGCTGGTTGACCTACAGTGCCATATCCACCTGAAGGACCGCTTTCTTATGTGTAAAACTTTGGATGACATTTACAGCTGTCTTCCACGAGAGAAATATCCTCTTTTGCACAAGCACGCGGCCAAAGTTCTCTCAATGTTTGGTTCCACTTATATTTGTGAGCGGTTTTTCTCTCTGTTAAAGCTTGCTAAAACTAAGAACCGTTCATTTCTTTGCGATAAAAATTTGACTAATTATTTGAGGTTAGCAGTCTCACGGAATATTGTACCAAGGATAGACAAAATCGTTTCCTCGAAAAAGAAAAGCGTGTAAATTTTCTTCTTTTACAATGTTGACTGTAAGAATTAAAGAGCTTGATAACCTTAATTCTATTTTAATAAGTTTTCAAACTTGGTCAGTTAAAGTTATTACGTACAAAACAGCAAACTAAGGATCCGATTTCTAAACTCTGTAAAGGGATACAAAACATTGTACCACCAAGTATAACAAAAAATACTTCCTCGTAACCACTAACAGTAAGAATGAGACTCTATATCCCATACATACAATTATTTCTAAAATAGAATATTTTGTTTACGTTAGATCTGACCGCGGGGCAGTCCAGCGCAGAGTAGTGCTGTGCGGTCTCACTCGCTCTGCAGCTCTCTCTCTCTCTCTCTCTCTCCCTCTCTCTCGCTCGCTCGCTCCTATGGCGACACTAGCGACACACGGTCGCGGACGGGGCGCTGAACTACACTGTCTTGCGGCCGCCGGGCGCAATTCTTGGATAAGCCTGCTCTATGTGGCTAGACAGATGGAGGCGTTGAAGACTTGCTTGGTGCCGAGTTCTCGGTACTGCTGAACTAATTGATTCCACATCAGCAGTCAGGGGACGACAGCCAACGCGACCATAAATATTGCAGGAAGATAAAAGTAGTAGGTCACGATCCTCCCGCTGCTGTAAGCGTGCACTTGCTGGTAGGCGTCTTACACGAAAAGCATGCAGTGCACTTTATGAACGAGAGCTCGATACGTAATATATCTCCGTATTCAAAGTGGATAACGCTGCACCTACCTACTACAAAACTACACCGTCCAGTCACATCAATGTCAGTAGGCTGCCCAGGGATGTTGAGAATGCATGACACGAAGAGTCCTATAGAGAGGGTCCCACTTGTTCTCGATTGGGTTTAAATCGGTGGAGATTTGTGGCCAGGGGATTACAGAAAGCTCAGGCTGGTGCTCTTCGAACCACGCACGTACTCTGCGAGTTGTGTGACACGTTGCATTGTGCTGCTGGTAGACGCCATGGTGCCAGAGAAAAACTAAGTGCATGTAGAGATGGACATGGTCCCCAGAGGTAGTTGCATGTTTGTGTTGATCCACTGTGTCTTCCAGAATGAGGAGATCACAGGGCGTATGCCACGAAAACATTCGCCAACCATAACGCCCCCTCGTTTGTGGTGTGTCTGGTTTCAGAAGTTTCACGCCGTACACGCCAACGACCATCTGTCCGATGGAACCACCACTCACCATTCAGTGGGGTCCAGTTGCGGTACTGGTGTGAAAACTATGTCTATCGTCGCCGATGAGCAGAGGTCAGCATGTGGCAGGAACGAGTCGCCTGCTGCAGAGGAGAGGCCCATACACAGCAACGTTTGCTGAACGGTCGTTGAGGAGACACTGGTGCGGTCTGTTGCTCAACAGTTGCCGCATGTTCGCCTGTAGAAATCTCCGCAGCCGTAGTTAAACTTTGTCATCTACGGCACGTAGTACACCACACTTTCCTCGGCGCCGGTATTAATCTACCTCGACATCTACATGATTACTCTGAAATCTACTGTTAAGTGCCTGACAGAGGATCCGTCGAACCGCCTTGAAGCTATTTGTCTACCGCTCTACTCTCGAACAGCATGCGTGAAAGACGAACTCTTAAATCTTTCTGTGTGAGTTCTGATTTCTCTTACTTTTATTATAATGATCATTCCTCCCTACCTAGGTGGGCGCCAGCAAAATGGTGAGTGCCAATAAAATATTTTCACACTCTGAAGAGAAAGTTTGTGATTGAAATTCCATGAAAAGATCCTGCTGCTACGAAAAACGACCATTTTTTTTAATGACTGTTACCACAATTCACGTATCATATCCGTGGCTGTCTCCCTCTCCTGTTTCACGATTGCACAATGCGAGTTACCCTTCTTAGAACTTTCTCGCTGTCCTCCGTCGATACTATCTGAGACGCTTTAGTAGACCTGTGGAATTTTTTCAGTGTTCTACCAATAAATCGTGGTCTTTGGTTTGCCTTAACGTTACCAATGTGAACGTTCCACCTTAAGTTATTTGTAATTCCTATTTAGTAGAATTTACAGTCTTTAGATACAACCGAAATTTACCGGATTACTTTTGGTACTCATGTGGATAGCGCCACTTTACCATGCACGGTATATTTTAACCACGACGGCACGCAAGCAGTTTACAAAGTTAGCCGTTTCGGAAATGATTCCACTCTTGGCCCGAAAGTGAATGATCAAGTTCTTTTGGACTTCATACAAATCGCTCCGTTTCCACATTACGACAACAGCTGCACTGTCTTCCACGTTCCCCTGATACTTTTTATGTATCCTTCACTCTAGTGCTGTCACCTGTCGTCTGTATGCTGTTATTGGACGATGACATCGAAGATTGCTGATGATCGCATTAATGTTACTGTGAATTTGCGGATGTCTTTCAATGCCAGCCACTTGCATAATCAAACATGTAATACACGTCAGAGCAATTTGACGTTCCTTGCTTGACGCCTTCAAGTAACGGCAATATTGTGATCAAAAGTGTTCATCTGTCTTTCACTCTCGCTCTCTGTTTCTCTCTCTTTCCCCGTCTCCCTCATTCTGTCTCTCTCTCTCTTTCTCTTTCTCTCAAAAACATATACGTACAGAATATTCCACAATCAGGAGTTTGTTAAGTAGAAAGCTTTGTGAGAGTACTGGGCTTCTCTGCTGAAGAAGTGTAAGACACTGTGACAGCCACAGGGAGAGGTCGATCGAGTCGAATGCTCTGTCGACCGGATATCGATGTTTATGACGAGGGTAGCACCGCGCAAGGGAACCGCTTGTCCGGCCGGCCTTCATTACCCACAAGTGTCGCCCCCGCAGAGCACATATTGTTGTAACTGCCGTTATCACCCCCTTTCTCATTTATCTCCCGCACCGAATGGGTAGGTCGCTGTGCTGTCCCCTCGTGCGTGTGCTGTTTAATGTCCCTTCTGCGGTCTAGTGTAGGGGGCTGCGAGAAAAATTGCGTTACTCGTGGACGGAACCAACATTTATGGAGCTGCGGTCGTCTGGGACAAATAGTGAAAATTATTTATGTGTGTTTACGCCCCCATGTACTGCACCTCGCGTGGAAACGAGGGGCAGACGGTTCGCCTTGGAGTATCGAATGTTGTAATGTGTTTTTTGTTACGAATGGAATACACATGTAGTGCTTGATAGTATATATCCGGCTGTAATATTTGATTCCAAAATTTTGCACGTTATCATGTATGCAGTATTACAAAATACTCTACGGCTAGCAGTTAAGAAATTTTCTGTTGCTACACATGATTGTACGTACACTTGTTTACAGAATCTAGGTTTTTATTACCACGCTTTAGAAAAAAAAATTGCTTTAATGCTAGAGTTTCAGCATCATCCAAGCCGTTACATTTAAAGCAATCGCTTTTGCATGGTTTAATCATAGATGTCGGAATGCCGGACTGAAAATATAAACTCTCTCACGTAAAATGACAATCACCTTCGTATTCGTATGAGGTCATTGATCCTAGCCATGTGCGGTCTTCTTCGGAAATTTGGAACTAGAACTCATTAATCTGACAGACTTTCATGAGAGACTATATTGTGCGAAAATGTGTCGCATATTTTTGAAACAGTAAATCAAACCGGGTTTTAAAATGGCTGTTTCAAACCTTTTTAATGATTGCATGGCGATACAGATGTGGCCGGATTGGCTGAGCGGTTCTAGGCGATAGAGTCTGGAACCGCACGACCGTTACTGTCGCAGGTTCGAATCCTTCCTCGGGCACGGATGTATACGATGTCCTTGGTTGGTTAGGTTTAAGTAGTTCTAAGTTCTAGGGGACTGATGACCTCAGAAGTAAAGTCCCATAGTGCTCAGAGCCATTTGAGCCATTTGATACTCATGGCAACTGATACTCCTAGGCAAAATTTTTTCTACGCAGGCAGTTAATACTGTAGGTAGAAAACTCTTTCTTCGGAAACAGCGTTCGGTATAGCAATACTATGGCATCAGTTTAAAAATATTTTTAGTATTAGCAATTATTAGAATAATTTGGAATACATAGATCAATAGCTGTTTCCATCTACAGAGACACTTGAGTAAGTCATCACAGCATAGCATTCTGTACGACTGTTGACGTCCTTAGTTATATAATTTATCCCCCATGTTTAGTGGAGGTGCGCAGCTAACTTGAGACTCTTTACACTCCGCTCGTTATAATGTAGGGAATTCATAACGTATATTATGACTCATTAGTCTGTGGAACACGGATGAATATTCTCTTAGCAGGATGGTACTCTCCTCAAAGTACTTAATTTCTTTACGTGGGCAAATGGTAATAGGGATATGGAGGTCGCATCAGTAGAGTCTGGCTCGGTACCTCAACAGACAAACTGCAGATACGCAGATCAAATCGTGGAACTAAACGACTATTTGCAAAGCTAAACATACGCACAGATTTCGCCTGGGATTTTATGGAGCCGACATCGATGGAGAACAAAAATATAGTAAAAAGGAAGGTTAGAGAGTAATGCCTCGTAAATGACGGTAACATTAGGGACAATATTTCTCTACAGAACGAATCCGGTGTTTTAAAAAGTTTATTGCGGACAATTTGGCTTCACCACAGCCTTACGGTTGTAATTGTGGATAAAATTACCATATTGTGGGGAGATTCGACACAGCACAATATTTTTGTGAGAAGAAACTTTGAACTCAAAAAATGGTTCAAATGGCTCTGAGCACTATGGGACTAAATTTCTGAGGTCATCAGTCCTCTAGAACTTAGAACTACTTAAACCTAATTAAACTAAGGACATCACAAACATCCATGCCCGAGGCAGGATTCGAACCTGCGACCATAGCGGTCGCGCGGTTCCAGACTGTAGCACCTAGAACCGCTCGGCCACCTTGGCCGGCCTTTGAACTCAGTTAAACCCACGAAGCTAGGAATTAGTCATGTAGCATAGCGAAAGATCTTCCATAGCGTATGGATAGTTGACAGTGGTATTTTAATGCATTCATTAGGGCTGTGAGGTATGTCTTTGTGGTACAATCGGGACAATACTAACGATAAAAAAGTGCAGCTGTAAGTGCATACTCTGATCTAAAGTCCTAAAACAAGGGAAATAAACAGATTTTGTCTGCAAGGAATAGGGAATAGGTTTAACTCCGCCGATGTTTCTGGAATAGATAATTCTACAACACTCAATTACCGTTTATCGACAGTGTGCTACTCAGTTTTATGCTTTTCAATACTTTCACTCATTGACTTATAGTCTAAAGAGCGTGACTTGTCATACCCAACAGTTCTGAATAATCCGCCGCATCTCAGCCTCAAGTTCGTAACGGGTTTTGTAAAATTAAACGCTACTTCCACTACCTTTAAGATGCAAAGGCACAGAGGATGTAAGAAAAGCAATGAATTTCCCATCCTGTGGTCTGTATTATTGAGGATCATTGAGGCCCACACTAGACTATATACTTATTAATTCTCGCAAGCTCTCTACTTAGCCGGGGGGACTGATGACCTTAGCTGTTTAGTCCCCCTTAAACATCGCAACAACCACCACCACCATCTACTTAGCCCGGAACTCTTTCATTCCAGGGCTATAAGTATTTCTACATTCCTTAGTAGATTGCACTCCAGCTCCTGAACGCAGTTTGACTGCTGTTAGTGCTGGAAACAACTCCATATTCTGATAAACATTATGCAGTGATCTCTTTCGGGAACACCGCTGCGGCCTATTTCAAGCTTACCAAGGTCTTTACCATATAATCTCTTAAATACATAGTCTTATCCGTTTGGCGAAAGTCGCATTCCCTCTACAGTTAATGTTGAAGATGCTCGGAATCAATGCTGCAGAACGGCGACGTAAGTCTCCAAGGGTTCATCCTGACTATATGACCCTGAAAGATTAACCTCCACTATCACATAGTTGCTGTAATATACTCTATGTGTTAGTAGAGCTCCTTGTAATTTGATCCCATAGACGCCTTGTACTTTGCTGGGACCAATGACTTCTCACAGAAACTTACTATCAATTAGTTGTAGTTGGCTGACTTGCGCCTATGTAACCATGCATCAACTTTCTGAGGCACACAAAATCGAACATGTTGCTACGGTATTGTGGAGTTGAGGGACTTGGGATCTGTAAATGTCCTTGCAAATATTATAGCCTCTCTCCAGTTTAATGCACGCATTTTTTGAGACTCCATCACCATTGAGTGTTGGGTTCATCCATTTTCAGCTGTATGTGAACAGTACATACTAGTGTGAACGGTAACTGTTTACAGAGTCGAGATGAACAATTTGGTATAGAACGCTTGTAATCTATTAAGTGGGGAAACTACGTCAAAGTGGCCTACAAAACCACTTAGACTTTCAATATTCTCTCTCTCTCTCTGCGCTCAGTCTTTTCGTTTTAGAGAAGAAAAGGACCTTTGTTTTAGGAAAAGCAATGCAGTTTAATCTTGTTCTGGGATATGATTTCGCTGGAAGCCGCGGTTCCTCGAGTTAATCAAGAAAAAGGTACAAATGTGACATTCAAATGCATCACCATCCCCGGGGGTTGGGGGCTGGGTGACGGGGACGGCGGATGAGGGGGGAAGGAAAGGGATTCAGCGTATCTAGAATGTTATTTATGTCTTCTCTCCTACCACTGTACAAAAATGAGGGACTACGCCAAATACTTCCCTTATTTCAAAGTCTTTTATTGGCTTTCGTTGCCTGGACTGTTACATCATCGGCTTTGTCGTGCACATGAAAATTGTGCAATTGACGTTTGAATTTCACCTCACAATTTTGTGAAATTTAACATCATAAAATTTACATTAACAAAATAGGCGTCTATGCCGATGATGTAACAGCCCATTCAAGGAAGAACAAGGCTGGATGAATATGGGAAATTATTCGTGTAGGGGCAAATTTTTGTACAATGGTAGAAGGCAGTGCTATCAAAACCATCTTAGAATCGTAACTTGTAAGGGGTGAGTGTGGGGATTGAGGCGCGTTTTAAGCTCACTTTTGTAAATTTTCCTTGAATAACTTGTGGTCTCTAGCGAAAACGTATCACAGAACAAAATTAAACTATAAGTACATTACATTTCCTACAAAAAATCTGATTCATTTTTTCTCTATAAGTAATAGTCTGAGCAAAGAAAGCGAGAGTGTGTTGAAAGTTTAGGTGGTTTTTGTGGTTCATTTTGAAGTAGTTTCCCCACTTGATCGACCACTGATATCCTGTACCAAATTTGTCACCTCAATCTCCTCTATTCCACTGTGGTACGTTGTAAACAGTTATTGTTTACAAACTGGATATCAGTGCGAATCCCAAACCACGAGTCCTAGAAAACTGAAACTTGGATGGAACACTGAATGAGGTAGGCATCCGTTAACAAAAGGACACTTTAACAATCAAGCCCTAAGGAACGGAGAAGGATGTTCAAAGTTTGGCATCCATTGGCCACGCAATTAAAATCATTGGTCCTATGCCCATGATAGTCGGTGTGAATAATATTTCTTATTTATTGTAGTGTCTCACTGAGAAATCATCCCTAACGGACTCAAATGGGCCGGTTGGGGTGGCCGAGCGGTTCTAGGCGCTACAGTCTGGAACCGCGCGACCGCTACGGTTGCAGGTTTGAATCCTGCCTCGGTCATGAATGTGTGTGATGTCCTTAGGTTAGTTAGGTTTAAGTAGTTCTAAGTTCTACGGGGCTGATGACCTCAGAAGTTAAGTCCCATAGTGCTCAGAGCCATTTGAACCATTTGACTGAAATAATGCGAAGCGAAACTATTTGAGAGTTAACAGATAAAGAATCGACGATGCACGTACGGTTGTGCCACTTATATGACTATGATTTTCGTAGAATAGAAAGAACAACTGCACCTCGTAATAACAGGACAGGAAATGCAGATTTTTCTTAGTTTACCTTGTATATATCAAACCGTATATGTCTCCGAGTTGGAGTTTAAGAAAGGGTGGACAGTCCTATGACATTGTTACACTTCGTTTGCATAGAGGAAGAAATCTGTCCTGTGTACCCTGTGTGCTCTAGTAAGCTATATGTAATGGATGAAAAACGGTGTATTATAAGTGGTTCTAGAAACCATTAATGTTACAAAGCAAATTCTTCGAAAAAATCACCGTGTCGATTATTGGCGATCAATCACGCTTGTTTCTGTCCCTTTGCTACATAATTTTTTATATTCAGGAAGTAAGTGGGTTACTAGGCGTAGGATTGTCAGTATTGTTACAGATAGCCCTAACTGGGACGAATTTTCAGCCATATCGCACGATAGTAGAGGTACTAGCTACGATACATCTTATTCATGATGCACCATCCAATAGTACTCAAAATGGCAAATTCTCATATAAAATAATCGACTGCAGGTCTAGTACAGGAACTTTAACTTCCTCTCCAGTGAACGAGCACACAGCTAGTACGTGTTACATAAAGATTTTCGAGCTTCAGAGTGTTAACAAACTACACTGTCATTCCAAACCAATTTCTGATCTATTATTGGGTACTGAACTGCAAGATAAGACATTGAGATTGGACATCCGGTTGTGCTCCACAGCCTGGCAGTAGGCATTTTTTGTATCCCGTCTAATACCCGGTAAAGTTTTATTATGCCACCACCAGTACCGATGGTTTACGTCATTGTGTAGTAGACTTCAGAGTCAAAAGTACGGTTCACCACGTGTTTATTGTTATACGACATGTTAAATAGCTTAGCGTTGTGAGAGGAAGCCGCCCACACAATCCCCAAAAGTAAATGGCATCTCAGCTCAGTTGTTCAAATAGCTCATGAAAGAATGCATTCTCCTAACGACATCGAGAACAGTGATATTTCGACAGTTGAATATCTATTACTATAACACTGATGTCATTTTTTCCAGTAACTTTCCTGATTTGACTGTTTTTCAGTATTTTCATAAGTATCGTACAATCTGCTACAAGGAAAAAATATTTATTTTAGTGTAACTTTGATACTTGAGCTGTGAGTAAAACAAATTATGTTTCTTGCTTTTGATACGTGTTTTGTAAAACGACCTGTGTAATTGTATGAAAATTACTATTAGAGTGGGTCTTGTCATCAGGGTAATGTTAGGGGAAGTCAGGTGGTTTTACTCTTATCAAAGAGTTGCTGGGCGTTGCTTTGTTACCTCAGAGTGTGTGTTCGCAGCACCCCGTAGCAGGCGCGTCGCAGAGTGAGGGCGTGTGTCGCATGCAAGACGAGCTGCTGGACAGTCTGAAGCAAAGTCGTACATCACGAGACGCAGTGGTAGCGATGTATGTGAGTGGAGGATTAAGTTCCAAATAGCATCGCCCGGCTGCCCCAAAATCGTCTGTAATCAATTCTCATAGACAAAGATAAGAACTAGAAGAAAATAGCAAATAAATAAATGAATAAAATAAGTGGTGAATGGATCAAATAGTGTATTAGACACCGACACCATGGTAGACTGCCTGTAAGACTGCTCACATAATACAAGCTTAGAAATGTTGTGTACCATACCCCGTGAATTTCATTGACCTCGACTAGAATACTACACCTTTCCCATTTTTATAGAACCGAGTGTCTGTGAGTAATTTCTAATTTGTCGTTGCAAGAAAATTATTTAAAATATCATTTGAGCTTATTATTGCAGGAAATCTATCTAAGCTGTTCAGGTACAATATCTCAGTGAATCAGAGATAGTTCAAATAATATTAAAGTAACAACAAAATCATTTAAATTTAATAACGCTGACAAACAGTATGCACTCGTTTTTCAAAATGTGTATTTCGTCATTCACCTGATGAAAGTTTTTCTTTTGCTACTGCACTGATCATTCATTATGTTCATTTCATGAGAAGAGTTTCAATTATTCCAAACGCGACACTTTTTAATCTGTATTTTTGGAGTTCATGTCACGTCCCAGTGCGGATAAACCTTACTGCAAAGTACTGCAGTTTTGATAGCAGGCCTACCAGGGAGAGTTATTTCCGTAATGATTAAACAATTTTTTTCCAAATTAATACGAATGAAATTTCTTCAGTAATTTAAAACTGAGGTTAATACATTGCCTGACAAAAAAGTGAATCACGCAGAAGAGCGGCGGGTGTCTGATGTTATTGCACTGATTACAGATTCGGGTCATGTATCATTATGAGGTTGTACAAACTCGATGTACGAGCTGACTGGTTTGGAAATGGGATCATAAAGTTGTTGCCTCCTCTGCTGAGCCAAACTGGCCAATATCTTTTGCAACTGCTCGTTGATATCCTGGATACTGGCACCGAGAAGGAACTAATGTCGGAGGTGCTCCCTCGCCCACTCCATTGGGGGAAAATCTGGGATCCTGCTGGCCACGGGATCGCTTCACCGTAAGGGAAACAGTTCATAAAATGTTCCGTGTGTGGAAGACGAATGTCCATTTGAAAGATGGCACCATGATACCGTCGAGTGAGAGGAGACACATCAGGGCGAAGGATGTCCATGGCTTACCGTAGTGCCATCAGAGTTCCGCCAGTCACTACCAACCGCGACATGAAGTCACACTCGATGGCTCCCCATTCCGTGTCGCCAAGATAATCACCACTGTGCATCTTCAAGACGTTAGAATACAGGGACTTGTCCCGAGGCAGCTACCATACTTGCTGAAATCGTCATCGTGGGTAATGCAAAACCATAGTCTATTGCCTATAATAACGCGATGCCACTCATCAGCAGTCCGTCCTTGTATGTCGCGGCACCACGCCAAATGCAAGCCGTTTCTGGCGTGTCGTTAACTGTTGCCAGTGGATGGGACGCTAAGTGCCTAGTCTGGTTGCTCCTAGTCTACTACCTATAGATTGGGAAGATACAGACTATTGCAGCGGGGTCAGTTACTGGTCCTCAGATGACAGAGACAGATGCGAAGGAGTTTGATGTAGTTGGTGCACAGTATAGAAACCCACCCGCACGGTGAGCAGCCGTGGCCGACCGGAACCTCGACGATGGGTATGCCAGCACTCAGTGATCCCATGCAGACCACCATAAGGCTATCGTCACATCTGAATGCTCCACAACTTGGATATTGCGCAATTCTACTAGCTGGCCAAATGGAGATCTACAATGCGTTCGTTCGTAACTATCAGGTGCTGATAACGCTGTCTCATACGATCTCCGCATCCTTCATAGGGATCAATCAACGTCTGACGCTATTCACTCCCCTTACGTACCCTACCGGGCTTGGTAACTAAACTAAACATGAACAAAAGTAATGTACTCTCGTGATCTTTCTACCTGTCACAGCGAGTTACAAACCACCGACAGTGGGTATGAATATGAAGTTAAACTGACATCCGACGATGTCGTCTGAGTGCATCGTTTTTATTTTATCACGCACAGTACGTCCCCTTTGTTGCTTAGTACATTATTAGTCATTACTGTCAGTAACAGACTTTTGATGTAGCAAGAATGAGTGCCCTGTCTGGAACATTTTATGACTGACGATGTAATTTATATTACTATGTGAAAACAGTGACGAATTCATGGGTTTCATTACGTTAAGGCATTGATTGTATATCGCCTAGTACCCTAGTATGATGCAAATATTTTTGTGAACCTGATGCTGCTCGTTGGACCAAAACTGGTTAGTCAATAATAAATATTATCCGCAGCTCTTGGTGGTAATGATGGCGTTCTCCAAAGTTTTTCTCCAATTGGATTGGCAACTTGTTTTAGAAATGACTTCACACTGTGTGTTACTCTAAAGTTAGTTGTGATTCTAGTTGTTTTTTGTGTGTAATTTGCACTATTTTATTACAATAGTTGCAATTTTAGTATAGGAGGAAGTAACATGTATACATCCTTCCCAAATTAGTTCAGAAGCGATTGTCTTAATTTTCATATCCGATTAGTCTCACTTGATGATCGTCATTTTCGTAGTCGACTAAACGGGGTAAATATCAGAAACAGCCAGTCATTCTCAAGGCGGAAATGAAACGTGCATGGCAGTTTAAATCCGTGGGTAGGGCTGCAACAAGCAGGAGATCGAAGGACAGCAACATATCATTGGCTGACAGCCCACGTGTACTAGCCCTGTTCTCTTTTGTAGTCGCCTCAACTAGTTTCCGGTTGCAGGAGGAAGCAGTTTTCCGTAATCCTCCTGAATGGGTGTTGTCTGATTTTAAGGGTGCGTATTTTCCCAGCGTAGCTGGTGTCTCTATTACAGCAAAGGTTCTTAACGTCCCGCCAGGAGGCATTTCTTTACAGATGTGTTAACAAAGCTTCTCATAGATGACTGTCTACATATCTTAAATAATTTGAAAAAAGGATGTTTGTACCATCAGCTGTAGATAATATGTTCATTCTCTACCGGTTTCAATTATTACAACCATCTTCACTGGAGTAAAACAGCATATATCAATGGATGCACTGATGTACAGTGTTTTAATCTTATGAAGATAGTTGTAATAACTGAAACCGGTAGAGAATGGACATATTATGTACAGCTTTTGGCATACGGTGTAAGCAGGAGCAGTAAATGGCCAATGTGAATGCCTATATTCTGATCCGAATTCTGACAGGCTGAAAGGTCGGTTCTTTAAATAATTTCATGGAGCGGCTTGGAACAGGGCAAAGTCGAGGAATCGATAGTAGCCCTCGTGAGGTGAAGAAGTTGCGCTCCTACGGGGACGGAGGAGATATCTTTTTTGTATGTGTCAGAAGTCGGGAGCAGATGATCATCATCAACCAAGTGTCTTAGTGCCGTACGAAAGACTTAGAGGATCCAGAGCGCTTTCCGGGGGTGGGTATGATATCCTTCTTAGCACTTTTCTGTTCGCCACAGCGAGTATTGCGGATTAGTGAGAATGGATTTTGTCGATAATGAGAGAGTGAGCTCACAGCACAGCGTTCGAGCCTTTAGCTAGCTGGAGGTGGGCTACATAAAAGAGATAGACTTCGCTTCTGTTAATTGATTCATATAAATTTCACTTATTTCTGTGCAAATTTAAGCATGGTGTTTTTCAGTGACTTTGAATTGTCTTCCTGTGTTCTTTTAATGGTGTATATCAACAATAATTACTAACGGCCAGTTGAAGGCAGTGTACGGGACCGTCAGCAGTGGACAGCCCAGTGGTCGCATCTCGGAAACTGTCGTGAGAGTATTCAGACAGCAATAGCGCTTTCCATTACTGACTTTAGAGCTATGAAGTGTAACCCAGACTCGCGGGTTGAGCAAGGCTGGAGATTTTTTTTATTGTTTATATTGATACGGTAATGCAGCCGTGAAGACAATCTGTGTCCGCCAGTTTTTTCAAAAATAATTTATTAATAATAACTGTACAATTTATCAATGTAATATAGATGTATTAACATCATGTAGCACACAAAATTGTCTTTCTTATTCAGCACTTCTAGTTTAAAGTTCTTTTTTCCTTTCACAGCATCATCACTGCCAACAGTTGGTCATCTTGTTCTACCTCGTCTCCGCCTTATTCTCGTTATTGGGGTGGCCATAAATTTTAACATGATGCCAACGATTTCTGTGCATTTGACAAATATCGGCATCTTCCTGTGTTCGA
This sequence comes from Schistocerca serialis cubense, assembly GCF_023864345.2. Lineage (NCBI taxonomy): Eukaryota > Metazoa > Arthropoda > Insecta > Orthoptera > Acrididae > Schistocerca > Schistocerca serialis. Next base: position 647,254,709 of record NC_064638.1, on the reverse strand, counting down.
TTTAAATGTGCAAGATTGTAACTAGTATGTGCGAAACCGCTGGGAAAGGATGGAGTAATTTAAAAGCCACATAATATGTCATATAATCTAATGATCAATATTTGAAATTTTTTGGTTACCGACACTGGTTTTTTGGGACTTGTTCGCTTCTTTCCTGTTTTTTCGTTTTCATATTTCCAGCTTGGTTCGACAGAATCTTTTCCTTTCCAAATGTTTCCTTCTGAGGGCTAAGTGAAATGCTCAAATTGCCTACCATAAGCTGTAACACAAGCTCATAAATGCCGCATCATGGGTTCCCATCCCCTCCCATGTTCAAGGTGTCTTTGCGCCTGGAAAAACCCTTCTGGAACACACTGGCGACCAATAACTATTGCAATAGGTCTTGAATAGACTCATGTAAATGCCCCCAAAGATAAATATGCAATGGATTGAGATCAGGTAACCGAGCAGGCAAGATATTGCTGTCCCACGACCTATCCATTTATTCGGAAAGCACTTATTTAAAATTGCTTCCGCCTGCAGAGAAAAATGAGGCAGTGCCCCATAGTGCATGAATTACATGTCCTGAAGTAATTGCAGTGGAACATCTACCAGCAGATCATCTAAAAGCTACATTTTTAAGTGACTGACATAACTGGTAAGCCAGAAAACCATATTCTAGTCAGTATGCACTGAGGAGGGTCATGGGATAGCGATATTCACTTTTACCAATATCGGAAGCATCCCGTACACAAACCATAAAAGGCTAGTGCATTGGCGGAGCTGCCATTTGTACTCAGGTGATTAATGTGAAAACTTTCCAACTTGATTACCACCACAAGACAAAAATTAACAAACTTTGAATGTGGAATGGTAGTTAGAACCAGACGTATGGGACATTCCATTTCGGGAATCCTTACGAAACTCAATATTCCACATTCCACAGTGTCAAGAGTGTACCGAGAATACCAAATTTCAGGTATTACCTATCACCATGGACAAAGCAATGGACGACGGCCTTCACGTAACGAACGAGAGCAGCGACATTTGCGTAGAGTAGTCGGTGCTAACAGACAAAGAACATGGTCTGAAATAACCGCAGAATTCAATGTGAGACATACGATGAGCATATCCGTAAGGAGGGGGGGGGGTGGAGAAATATGATGTTAATGGACTAGGGCAGCAGACGACTGATGTGAATGCCTTTACTAATAGCAGGACGTCGCCGTTAGCGCCTCTGCTGGGCTCCGAACCATATCCATTGGACCCTAGACGACTGGAAAACCGTGACCTGGTGAGATGAGTACCAGTTTCAGCTGGAAGAGCTGATGGTAGGATTCGAATGTGGAGCAGATCCCACGGAGCCATGGATCCAAGTTGTGGCCGAGCGGTTCTAGGCGCTTCAGTCCGGAACCACGCAGCTGCTACGGTCGCGGATTCGAATCCTGCCTCGGACATGGATGTGTGTCATGTCGTTAGGTTCGTTAGGTTTAAGTAGTTCAAAGTGTAGGGGACTGATGACCTCAGATGCTTAGTCACGTAGTGCTTAGAGCCATTTGAACTATTTTTGAAGAAGCAAGTTGGCCCACACTTTTGAATACCGCAACTTGTGGACGAGTGTATCAGCAATTAACAACAGAGACGTCCAGCTGAGCAATGAGATGTTTGAGTGTGATCCATTGATCACCTAGTATTAGAGTGTCCACACGTGCCAGCATTGCAGGAGTCACAGCTCTGTACGCCGGCCGGCGTGCAGGAAATCGGACATGTGGGAGCTACCTTGCGATGACAGCAGGCGTCTCGCCCAACGACTCAGTGTGCTGTTGTTCTCTGCCAGGTTCAAAAATGTTCAAATGTGTGTGAAATCTTATGGGACTTAAGTGCCAGGGTCACCAGTCCCTAAGCTTACACACTACTTAACCTAAATTATCCTAAGGACAAACACACACACCCATGCCCGAGGGAGGACTCGAACCTCCGCCGGGACCAGCCGCACAGTCCATGACTGCAGCGCCATAGACCACTCGGCTAATCCCACACGCTCTGCCAGATCTCAGTACACAATCTGCAAGCGCCTATGAGTATTTTCTATGACCTGGTTATTTACCGAATGATTCTCAATGACAGCTCTCTGCTTGGAAAACACCTTTATTACCGACGCCATTTTGAAGGCTACGTGTAGCGTTGCGGCGTATGTCAACTTGATGAAGTTGTACCGGTTGAAGTGAGAATATTTCACGAAGTCCCACATCCAATTCCGCATTTTTGAACCGAAATAGGCAGAGAGATGAAGTCTGTTTCCCAACAGGGCTACTCGTAGTATTCAAAATAAATTTCCTAAAAAGTTCGTCAAACTGTCTCCATAACCCATGTTCTGGAGCATCTGCAGTAGTTACACGTCGTTGATACGATCGAAAGCATTTTCAGAATCTATGAATGCTAAGACAGGTTTGATTTTACTTTCTAAAGCCATGCAGACGGCGTCTCTGAGCGTACTTACTGCAGTTATAGCTCTTCGCTAGTTATGGCCAGTTGACGTTTCCAATTGAATCTGCCTAACAGAAAGTTGCGTGATACGTCTCGTTCACTGCACATTAGCGAGAGAGCGTGAATTCAGGCCACAGTCAGGACTGTAAATTCGCGCGGCGCCACAGACGCCCCGAGGCTCGATCGGAAGGAACGCTTCAGTTACAGCATATGAACATCTTAACAACTTTTTGGTGGCGTACATAAAAATGACAATAAGATGATTTGTTGTATTCGATATTCACGTCAAAAAGACACCAGCATCGATTAGGTGCACGAGTGAGTGGTGGCCGTGGGCGAGCGAGGAGCGGTGTGTGGCGGAGGAAGAGTGTGCTGATACAGTCGTCGGGGGTGGCGTGCCGTGCGCGCGGGCCGTGCATCACACAGGGCCCCAGCGCGTCTTTGGGCGGCATTAGCGTCGTTAGCCCACATAAATTCTGCGGTCGGGGGCGCAAGCCGAGGGGCGGCACGCCGCGCCGGAAACGGCGGCCTCCCACCGCGTGACTGAGCACCCGCCTCCTGACAGTTATGACCGATTTAGCTTACATCTTTCTTTCTGTTGCTCCACTGCATGAAATCAGATAACACCGCAGCGAGTACAGCGTGACTAGAAATTTTTGTAAGATTTCTAAGATCTTCTGTAGTTCTCAATTCATTCGAGAGATAAGAAGCTTCAATAAGTGATGCAACACTCTTTTTCCTGGCCACTCTCTGAAGAAAAGTGCAGAATTTTTTTTTTTTTTTTTTTTTTTTTTTGGACATCGTGGAATATCCGCGCTTCAGCCCCTGTAATTTCACGAAGTTCCGATTAATGGTGGCATTATACCTAGCCTTTAAAATGATGTCTGTAACTGAGGTACGTTGAAAGCACAGAGCTCTCACTGAGTTTGTTTTGGCGGAAAACCGGAGAATCGCATATATTCATAGGCACTTGTAGAATGTTTAAAGGAAAACCTGGAAGCGAAAGAAAAAAAACCACTCTTAGTGGTTGGGAGAGAAGTCTGTCATGGCAACAAGTTCGAGCAAACATTATCGATCTCTGACATGCCAACCAGCTGCACACAGTTGTCAGTCCTGAAATGTTGGGACGTGCGGACGCTCTCATTATAGGTGACCATATTCACATTCGAACATCTTTTTGCTGAATTGGACGTCTCTGTTGGGAGTGCTGACACAGTCGTCCTCAATTTGGCGGTGTGGCTCTGAGCACTATGGAACTTAACATCTGAGGTCATCAGTCCCCTAGAACTTAGAACTACTTAACCCTAATTAACCTACGGGCATCACAGACATCCATGCCCGAAGTAGGATTCGTACCTGCGACCCTAGCGGTCACGCGGTTCCACACTGAAGCGCCTAGAACCGCTCGGCCACAGATGCCGGCATTTGCGGGTGTGCCAGCTGGTTTTTTTTGTCACCTAACAGAAGACCTTCAAGAGGACCGAAGAGCCATCTGTGCAGAACTGTTTGCGCGTTGCGATGCTGATGGTACCACTATTTGTCCATCATCGTCACAGACGATGAAACAGGGGTTCACCACTTCGAACTGGCAACAAAACGACAATCCATGGAGTGGTATCACACATCTCCTCTCTGAAGGAAACGTTCAGCCGGTAAAGTCATGACTAAGGTCTTCTGAGACTCAGAAAGGGGTTATTTTGTTTGAAGTCCTTCCTGATGGTGCAAACGCACTGTGTTTTTAGCTTTTTTTTTTTTACATGCCATATCCCGTAGGACGAAAGTGAGGAGGAAGTCTTCAAGGTCATAGAACGTGTCAGTACCTGAAATTACAACATAAAAGTAATAAGAGATAAGAATGAAATGTTTATGAACTTGAAAAAAGTCAGTTCATAAGTTTAAGTAAACGCAATCAACAATACAAAAAGAATTGCCTTAATTTTTCAAGGAAATCCTCGAGAAAATAGAAGGCATGATCCATGAGGAAACTCTTCAATTTCGATTTGAAAACGGGTAGATTACTGCTAAGATTTTTGAATACGAGTGGTAGCTTATTGAAAATGGATGCAGCATTATACTGCACACCTTTTTGCACAGGAGTTAAGGAAGTCCGATCTAAATCCAGGTTTGATTTTTGCCGTGTATTAACTGAGTGGGAGTTGCTTATTCTTGGGAATAAGCTAATATTGTTAACAAGAAATGACAGTAATGAATATATATATTGAGAGGCCAATGTCAAAATACCTAGACTCGTGAACAGGGGTCGACAAGAGGTTCGTGAATTTACACCTTCTGAGCCAAAAATACACTTTCAGAATCTGAAGAGTTACCCAAAAATATAATACGATACGACACAAGCGAATGAAAATAAGCAAAGTAGTCTAATTTTCGTGTCGAACTAACATTCAGATACCTTTCGAATAGTAAGAATGACAACATTAAGTCAATGAACAAGATCCTGAAAGTGGGCTTTCCACGACAGTTTACTATCTATCTGAACACATAGAAATTTGAACTGTTCAGTTTCACAAATTATATCTCCATTCTGTGAAATTAAAACGTCAGGTTTTGTTCAATCGCGTGTTAGAAACTGTAAAAACTGAGTCTTACTGTGATTTAGCGTTAGTTCATTTTCTACAAGCCATAAACTTAGGATCATGAATTTGAAACCGAGCCAGTTTTCCACACAACATCCTTTACTACTAAGCTAGTGTCATCAGCAAACAGAAATATTTTAGAGCTACCCGTAATACTAAGGGCTTATCATTTATGTAACTAAGGAACTGGAATGGCCCCAACACTGAACCCAGGGGCACACCCCACTTGACTGTAGCCAACTCAGACCCCACATCATAGCCATTCCCAACATTGTGAATAATGACCTTTAGCTGTCTGTTGCTAAAGTAAGAGGTGAACCAGTTGTGAGCTACTCCCCGTATTCCACAATGGTCCTACTTCTGGAGCAATATTTTGTGATTAACACAATCATACGTCTTAGTTGAATCAAAAAATATGTCTAGCGTTCGAAAGTTTTTGTTTAACCCATCCAGTACCTCACAGAGAAAAAAGTATAGCATCTTCAGTTGTTAAACGACTTCTAAAGCCGAGCCGTGCACTTGTCAGCAAATCGTTCGATATAAAATGATCAATTATCCTTACATACACCGCCTTTTCAATAACTTTAGCAAACACTGACGGCATAGGTCTCAAATTGTCTACGTTATCGCTTTCTATCTTTTTATAAAGCGGCTTTACTACTGAGTTCTTTAATTTTTCAGGAGACTGACCATTCCTAAAGGAAAAATTAAAAGTATGGCTAAAAACAGGGCTAACATGTGCAGCACAGTACTTTAATATTCTGCTAAGCACTCCATCATATCCATGATAGCTCTTATTTTTCAGTAATTTCAATATTGACTCAATCTCCCCCTTGTCTGTGTCAAAAATGAGTATTTCAGACATCACTCTCAGAAAGGCATGTGCCAAGAATGTTATATGATTTCCCATAGAACCTAAATTTTTATTTAATTCACCAGCAATGTTCAGAAAATGATTGTTAAATACTGTATATATATCTGGTTTATCAGTAACGGAAATATTTTTACTACCAACTGACTTGATATCGTCGACCTTGTGCTACTGACCAGCCTCTTCCTTCACAACTGATATCCTGTGAAGTAGATATTCTATTGGCATACCACATACTCTGTGACTTCCTAATAACATTTTTAAGCACCTCAAAATACTGTTTTTAATGGGCTACTGTAGCTTGATTGTGACCTAACAACTGATATAATTCCCGCTTTGCTCTACATGATATCCTAATCCCACTAGTCAGCCACCCAGTCTGCCTGTTACTTCTAGTGCCCCATTTAGAATGTTCTAATGGGAATCAACTCTCAAAGAACATAATATGTGATCGGCTCTATAAACATCCTGGCACTCTTGTTCCTTAACAAGGTTTAAAAAATTCTCTATTGCTGCTGGATTAACTTTCCTACATAGTTTGTAATTATATGTCACATTTGTTTCAGTAGAAAAGCCTTTTAGTGTTAAAATTTGTGCATCATGGTCTGAATTCTATTCGCCCTTGTACTAACAGAATGCCCATCTAGTAATGAAAAATGAATGAAAATATTGTCTGTGACTGTGCTACTGTTTCCCTGCACCCTAGTTGGAAAAAACACTGTCTGCATCAGATCACATGGATTTATGAGATCTACCAACTTCCTTTTCCTTGTACCACCATGTAGAAAATTTATATGGAAGTCACCACAAGTAACTATTATCTGGTACTTCCTACAAAGTGAATCAATATCCCTCTCTAGCTTTATTTGAAAAGCTCTGAAGTCCGAGTTAGGGGACTTATAAGCAACAACAATTAGAAGTTTAGTTCCACTATATTCAACTGTCCCTGCACAACATTCAAATATCTAATCAGTGCAGTGCCATGATACGTCTATGGACTTAAGTGAAATACTATTTTTTTACGTACATAGACACTCCCCCACTATGGGAACTCCTGGAAAGATAGATAGCTAATCTGTATCCTCATAAAGGAAGTCTCTGAATTGTCAAGTTATTTCAGTGGTGCTCGGATATACAGTATGTGATTAAAAGTATCCGGACACCCCCCAAAAACATACGCTTTTCATATTAGGTGCTTTGTACTGCCATCTACTGCCAGGTACTCCATATCAACTATCTGAGTAGTCATTAGACATCGTCAGAGAGTGGAATGGGATGCTCTGCGGAACTCATGGACTTCTAACGTGGTCAGGTGATTGGTTATTACTTGTGTCATCCGTCTATAAGCGAGATTTCGACACTCCTAAACATCACATGGTCCACTGTTTCCGTTGTGGTACTGAAGTCGAAACGTGAAGGGATCACGTACATCACAAAAAAATGGCTCAAATGGCTCTGAGCACTATGGGACTCAACATCTGAGCTCATCAGTCCCCTAGAACTTAGAACTACTTTAACCTAAGTAACTTAAGGACATCACACACATCCATGCCCGAGGCGGGATTCGGACCTGCGACAACAGCGGCTGCGCGGGTCCAGACTGAAGCGCCTAGAACCGCTCGGCCACACACCGGCTGGCGTACAGCACAAAAGAGTACAGGCCGACCTCATCTGATGACTGACAGAGACCGCCGACAGTTGAAGAGGGTCGTAATGTGTAAGAGGCAGACATCTGTCCAAACCATCGCAGTGCAGGCTGGAAAAGTAACCTAGGCAATGCGCTCACTTTATGCTATGATGTTCTACAAAAGTGGCATTAACATGGTGTTTAGTATATACTCAAAAAATGAATATTGTATTTTCTGAGATAAAATAAGAAGGAAAACTTTCATACTGGCCCACTCTGCAATAACTTCTTCATTAATTACATGATTTTTGTTAAGCGCTTGGGCGTAAATTTCCTAAGGCAGCACGAAGCAATTCTGAAAGGAAAACAACAAAAAACAGAAGACCTAGAAAAATCATCTCTGAAGATCAAAAGATACCCGAGCACTGTGAATTACGAATCATTTGCATTTTGTTAACGTAACTGTTGGTAGGTGAGCACAGAGCTTAAAAGTTTTGTAATGGCGAAGTCGCTGTATATAATTTCGCTAGAAGAAACTTTTTTTTTCACTTTTATTTTATTTCTACATTTAGTGTTAAGTAGAAATGTCAGTTATCAAATATTCAGTCATTTATTTGATTAAAAATAACACCTTGTAATCTATAGTTAATAGTTTAATGAAAATGATAGGTTTCACAATAAATTTGTATATTGAATTTGTAACACCCCACCCATCACTTATCTGGTTGTAGTGTGTGTTCACCCCAGGTAATTGACTAACAGATCTACAGAGAATGCAAAACTGCCACAATGTCGGATAACGCAAAGAAAGTAATAAGGCCCTGTGACTCCTGATTGAACTGCGGTGGCAGTTGACATTAATTGATTCAGAATTGATCCCTTTTATTTAAAAGGGGTGTACATTGATGTTATATTCAGGTATTGAACACCAGATGCAAATGTTGAACATAAAATTAATTAAAAAAGTGACTTGGGATTTCAACTACTTGATTGAAAACAGATGCAGTCGATTAGTACAAATTTATTTTAACTCACGACCTTTAATCATCACATTACATGACTCTCCTACCAGGCAGTGGTAATAAATTGCGTTTGCGTGGAGTAAAGCACGATAACTCAAAAGTAATTCCTATCGACTGACCCAGGCATAATGCGAACTGCAAGAAGAATTCTACAATACATGGTCTATGAAACCCTTGGAAACTTTGCCGACGTGATCCAACAAATTAATCAGTGGCCAGAGTGGGCACAATATTACCGATTAAAGCGTGGCGGAGCGGTGTCGTTGTGTGGACGTCGGCAGACTTCGTGGTGCTGCAAGGCTGCGCTTGTCTATTCACTCCTAGCTATCTTGCTCAATACATAGCTGAACGAAAACATTCTATCTCCAAGCTCAATCGATCTGTTTGCTAAGTCCTAAACTGCAGAGATGCTCACTCTCTCTCAGGCAAGCTGAGTAAAGAACGCCATGCCCGCACTCTAGGCAAGCTGGGAATGGACGACTTCTACAGAGACTCCTCACAGTCCACTCTTCGCCTCGGTTTCCCCTCCAGCAAAATCACTTACTCCAATTGCAGCGCAAGTTGCGTTAATTATGTGTCACTTCCCAGCGCCGACCAATGCCTGCTCTGGAAAGTGAACAAATTACCACAAAATTTCCCTTCCTCCAAACTTCTGCTATTTAGCTCCTCCCAGGCCACCCATCAAGGTTAGCGTATGCACAAACACCAATTTTTCCGGAATTCTGACTCCCAGGAGAGTACTTCAAATTCCTTGGTCCCACATTTCCATCAGAGGCCGGCGTATTTCTTTCTGTCGCTCTTCACCTGATTTACTTCAGACTCTGCGGACCGTGAACTCAGCGTGATGTTACTATAGTCACGAACACGCATATTTTGACCTCTGTTGCCCGCTCCACAGTAGCTTTGCGTGGCTTTCTCGCATGTTTCACTGAAAACGGGATGATGGACATTTATCAACAGGCATACAAGTTCTCTGTCTGCTTCCCGGTACACCAGCATGGGGTCGGGTTCACCCACCCACTCATTGTCACTCATCTTAAGGCGGCTGGAGGCCACGCCCCATTACCACTTTCTCAGTGCTTGGGCCGCCCTAAGCTGCCTCTTGTCGCTCCCCTTAGCCGCTCCCCGGGTGGCTACGGTCATTTCTGAGTACTTCCCTGGGATACACTATCCTCCAGTAAATCGACGCATTTCCACAAAGTTTTCATGTCGTGTGAATTACTTTAAATCCATCAACCAACATTAATTATTTCAATACGTCCATACTATACCCTCTACAAGATGTATTGTGCCTTGTCAGTCATTTTTGTTCAGCCCTACTGTTTGCTCAACGTGAGTTAGGTGATCCTTAATGACTTCATGTAAGGGGCGTAGTTCTTGCCATCTTACCAATTATCAAACAGGAAATTATATATTTACCTATTTATTCTTTTGCAAGATATTGAATAGTATTGTGGATGCAATTTATTTCAATATAACACTAAGGCGTTTAGATTTCTATTAAAATTTCACTTCGTTTCCATATGACCAGTATTTGAAAACAGTGCATTACTTTTAGTAAAATTGTGATTACATGTATGCCAAATGACGCTCCTGTTTGACAGTAAATATGCAGTTTTAATAAAACTAAAACAAGAAATATCTGCTATTAGCAAGATTCGAATCATGTATTTTAAGATTACAAGAATTTCATCCCCAGCACTCTACTATCTGCAAATTTGTTAACAAGCTGCAAAAGTTTAACAGTTACAGCGCTCCTAAATGAACTGTGACATGCTAGTTTAGGAAACCGATGTCAGGATATTGAGCTTCAGATCCTATAAATGTGAAAAAAATCGTAAGGTCCCTCACAAGAAATACGTGAGATTATAGGATAATTATGGTGTGTTTCCTCAAACTACGGCTGAGCATTTGGCATATCCCTGAGATGCTAACAAGTTCTGAAGTCGGTGACCTATACAGTGAACAAAACGGTTCCCATAAGATCATCTGAAACATTAAGAAAATGTCGTGTGGAAACTAATGAATATCGGAATGCAATAAAATGTGATCCAGTGTAACATGAAACATTCTTACCATAGCTCACGCGGATATAATGAGAAAGGGGTTTCATCGAACTACGAAATGAAACCAAACGTGACAGTAAAATTATCTTTATTACTCAAATGCGTTAATTCGATTCCAGTCATTGAATAGACAAAACAAATAATGATATTAAAATTATTAAAGTGCACAACGGTTGAATAACATTGAAAAAGTAACACTACGGCTCCTGGCACACGTGGATGGAGTTGGAAATGAGACGAAATAATTAGCTACCTCACGTAAACCGGTCAGTTAAAGAACCGACTGAAGAAAAGACACTTAAAAGTACATGTAAGAACCGGTTCCATTGCCTAAGCAAACCTGGCTGTTTGAATTAGTTCAGAAAAGGGAGACCCTAACTCGCAACAAAGGAATTAACAATCTCGGCTGCAATGGCATCTGGGAGTTACCAGCTCCCTAACATCTATGATCAGCTCTAGGACAGAATTTTCCCTTTCTGCAGATCTAAAAAGGAGGCTTCTGTCTTTCTGACGGTCCAAGACGGAGACGTTTCTTCTCAGGTGATCCATGGCGAAGTGTTCCCTCTCTGGAGATGAAACGCGTATCTGTTCGCCTTCTCAAAATCTTACTGTTTCTGCCAACACCAGATTATCGTTAGCCACTCGGTGTAGCCCTTCCGAGATTCTGCGGGTCTGTCCTTTATGTGAAAAAATAGTTTCACGGCTCGCATGCCCTTGAATCCCTGCACGCTTCACTTCTCGCAGACTGCCAGAGGATCCAGCTTACAGAGAAACATAACTCATTACCTTAACCGAAAAAGTTAAATTGGAAAGTTCTTATTAGGACGACGCTATGCAGATGTTGAGTCCCATAGTGCTCAGAGCCATTTGAGCCATTTTTTTTTTTTTTGTGATGTACGTGATCCCTTCACGTTTCGACTTCACTACCACAACGGAAACAGTGGACCAAGGGATGTTTAGGAGTGTCGAAATCTCGCTTATAGACGTATGACACAAGTGATAACCAATCACCTGACCACGTTAGAAGTCCATGAGCAAGGTTGGTTGGTTTGGGGGGATTAAAGGGACCAGACTGCTATGGCCATCGGTCCCTTTTTCCAAAGACAAAGAACACCCACAGAGAATAAAAACGAGGAACAGAAGAGATCACAGACGATACAGAACAAGAGAAACTGAGACAAAGACAAGACAAAACGAACTAAAACCACACAGAGTGTGACGGTGGTTGGCCGACCATAGAAATAAAAAAGGAAAAGCCAACCACTTAGAAACACATTAAAAAAAATCTGTCGAAAATCATAGGCCAAAGGCCAGAATCAACACAAAACAATAAAATAAAACAGAAACACTCAGATTAAATGATAAAATCCCCCTGCCCGAATAAAACGTAAAACTAAGTCAGCCATAGTGGAGTCGTCTGTTAAAAGGGCAGGGAGCGTATCAGGCAGCGCAAATATCTGCCTGACCACAGCTAAAAGGGGGCAGGCCAACAGAATGTGGGCCACTGTCAAAGCTGCCCCACAGCGACACAGAGGAGGGTCCTCCCGGCGCAGTAAATAACTGTGTGTTAGCCGGGAGTGGCCAATGCGGAGCCGACAAAGGACGACGGAGTCCCTGCGGGTGGCTCGCAGGGATGACCGCCACACAGTCGTCGTCTCCTTAATGGCACGGAGTTTATTGGGTGTAATCCGATCGCGCCGCCATTAATAACTATTTTGAATGGTGTTGAAGAAGCTGTACGACGTCTTCCTTTGGATGCTGCAGACGAAATAAGAAGGGAAACTTGCCGTGCTCTGTTGAAGGCTCCTACTCAACGCAGTAATTTAACCTCTGCAGAAAGGGCTGCATTACGAAATCTGAGAGAGGACCCTGATGTAGTGGTATTGAAAGCTGACAAAAGTAATGCAACTGTTTTGTTACCTCGTGGTGTGTATGGTCTGCTAACTGACTCTACCTGTAGGAGGATTGATTACGATCCTACAGGACGTGTGCAACGAAAAACTTCAGCATTATTAAATTCCTTCTCCTTACCGCAAGAGACCATCAAGAGGTTAAGACCACATGGTTGTGTACCTCCAAGACTGTATGGCCTTCCAAAGATTCATAAAGAGGGTCTTCCTCTGCGTCCAATAGTGAGCAACATTAGAGCTCCTACATATGATTTAGCTAAACATCTCGCTTCCTTACTGAGACCTTCCGTAGGCAAGTGCTCACATCGCATACGAAACTCAGCTGATTTCATCAATAGACTGGGGGCTCTTCGTCTTAGCAGTGTAGACCTTCTAGTAAGTTTTGACGTGGTCTCACTTTTTACAAAAGTTCCTCTTGCAGATTCTTTGACACTGATTGGTAACATGTTTCCTGTTGATATCACTGCTTTGTTCAGGTACGCTCTTTCCTCAACTTATTTTATGTTTAATCAAGAATATTTTGAACAGACTGACGGTGTCGCCATGGGTAGTCCCCTGTCTCCTTTGGTGGCCAACCTTTTTATGGAGGATTTTGAAGAGAGAGAGCTTGAATCAGCTGCCCTGAAGCCAACAGTTTTTTGGCGGTATGTGGATGACACTTTCATAGTGTGGCCTCATGGAGAAGATAAATTAATGGAGTTTCTACATCGCCTCAACTCCATTCATAGCAACATCCTGTTCACCATGGAAATAGAGCAAGATGGTTGTTTGCCTTTCTTGGATGTCCTGGTTCGAAGGAAGAATGATGGTTCTCTAGGGTATTCAGTTTACCGGAAACCCACTCATACTGATTTGTACCTGCAAGCATCGAGTTGCCATCACCCATCGCAAACCATGAGTTTGCTTAAAACACTTGTTCATAGAGCTCATACTGTTTCAGATCTAGATAGCTTACCTCAAGAACTCGCCTATCTAAAGACAGTATTCAGCGAAAATGGGTATTCCATCCGGCAGATTAACAGGGCACTAACAGTTAAAACTAAGAAGCAGGAAGTGTATAAAGAGGAGAACATGCCGGAACAATCTTTAGCTTTTCTTCCTTTCGTTGGCAACACTTCGTTTAAAATAGCAAGAACCCTCCGAAAATTTCAGGTAAAAGTGGTTTTCCGCCCACCATCGAAGATTGCGGACCTTGTGGGATCAGTTAAGGACAATCTGTTACTACGAAAGGCCGGAATTTACAAAATACCGTGCCAATGTGGCATGGCTTACATAGGTCAAACCACACGCACCGTGAAAGAACGCTGCACTGAACATCAACGTTACACCCGCCTTTTGCAGCCAAGCAAGTCCGCTATTGCTGAACATTGTATTTCTACTGGACATTCAATGGAGTATGAGAAAACAATGATTTTGTCCACAGCAACGTCTTTCTGGGACTCCATTATTAAAGAATCCGTAGAAATACGACTGGCGGAAAATCTTTTAAACCCTGACAGCGAATCTTTTAAACCCTGACAGCGGCTACCAGCTGGACAGTGCATGGAATCCCATCATCTCCACGATTTGCTCAAATCGAAGACGACAGAGTGCGCCGACGGCCGTGGCAAACAGCAACGCAGAGGGCGACTGAGTTCCGCTATTCCACCAGCGAGGGCGCTGCTGGCAGGCAGTGAGGTTCAACTATCAAGTTTTCGACGCATGCGCAGAATACTTACAGTACGCTATATATTGCGGAACGGAGGACGTTTTCGCCAGTCTGCGACGGCTCATCTGAAGATGACTGGCAGGTGCCAAGTTGAAATATCGTGCGAAGTATTGAATGGCGACCGGCTGCAAGCCCGAAATTTGTTTGAACAGTCAATTCCCCGGGAAAATTTTAAAATTCACAAGTTCTTATTAGATTCGCAGTCATTGATATTTGTCTCAGTTACATCCACAAATGAAATTAATTTGGTAGCCTAATTTCGAATGGTGGGTTAGTAATTAGGTTACGGATTAGTGAAAAAAACTACTAACAGTAAACTCCCTATGACTTTCCATGGGTTAAATTGCTATGCTGTAATAATGTACTAAGGCCGAAATTTGTATATTAATTGTAGAACTACTTGAAAGGTCTACAAAGCGTAAAATGCAACTGTCTTTCTAGAAGTAAGTAAAATAAAGAATCGAGAAAACATTATCTCTTGGGCATTGTTCTAGATAATGAAGCCTGTAAGGGTAGTACTCCTCGTACTGTATACGTAATGATGGCCAGCAAAACATATTTTGTTTACGCGAGAATAACGTTGCCAGGAAGCTTTACGCCGTGGAAGACGTCGAAACTCATCGCCTTTTCTTTGGCCGAGGGAAGGTGCCCGAACCGGAGGGAAGCGATCAATCACGCCGCCTGGCTGGCCGACCGAAGAAGCCCTTTGTTTGCCTCCTCCTCCGAGAGACCGCCGCCCTTTGTGTCGCACCTGCGGCAAACACACTGCTTAATTAACGAACAAAGCGGGCCCCGTAATTAATCATCCAGATACGCGGATTAGCACGGCCGCCTCATTATTATGCGTGTTTCGGCGGCGGTAGTGGGAGTCATCATCGGGAGCGGAGGCAGCGCGGCGATAGCCAGGAGCCTCCTGTCTGCGCGGCTGCGCCAGCGTCCCCACAGTGCCCCTGGCTGCCCGTCTCGTCCGACCTAACGCCGCAGCGGCAGAGTTCAATACACTTCACGCTAAAACAAATGAAAAGTGATGATAATACGCTGACGGAATAAAATCGCAACATCAAGAAGGAGTTTTGCGACATAAATGAAAATTGAGAGGCGTGTTTCTACATCTGAAACGTCATCTCTGATCATATTTCACGCCAGACGCATGAGTGTGTTCTAATAGTACCATTATGAGGATGCAAATCAGGTTACACTTAAATACAGTCTGTTACGTTCGTGAGCATTAGTTTCCTTTGAGACTAGATGTGGTGAGTTGATATTAGTCAAGGATGCCCTTAAGACGCCATTTTCAATGCCTCACTGATTTTAAAAAAGACCGTGTGATAGGGCTACGAGAAGCTGGATGTTCCTTGAGCGATATTGCAGGAATACGTGACAGAAATGTAGCCACTATGTGTGACAGCTGCGAGAGATGGTCACAAGAATGAAGACCGGGCTCAGGACGGCCACTTGTCAACACAGAGAGGGAAGATCATTGTGATCAGCGTATGGCCCTGGCGTGTCGCACTGTATCTGCAGCAGCAACCTGATCAGCAGTTGGCATCAAAATGACACAACGAACTATCGCAAATCGGTTACTTCAAGGACAGTTCCGTGCCATTCGTCCTGTAGCATACATTCCCTTGACCCCAAACCACCTCCATTTGCGACTTCATCGGTATCAAGCGAGAGTTTACTGTAGGGCAGGGTGGAGGTCTGTTGTGTTTTCTAACGAAAGCTGGTTCTGCCTCGGTACCAGTGATGGCCCTATATTGGTTAGACGGAAGGCAATTGAGGGCCTGCAACCAACCTGTATGCGTGCTACTGGGCGTGCACCTCCGGTTATGGTGTGGGGTGTGATTTCGTATGACAGCAGGAGCACTCTCGTACTTATCCCAAGCACCCTTTTAGCACAACATGGTCTACAAACCGTCAAACGGTTGCCTACACCTGCTCTATCTCCAGATCTGTCTCCAGTCGAGCATATATCGGAAGACAGCTCCAACGTTATCAACAAACAGCATTAAGCGTCCCTGTAATGACCCACCAAGTGTAACAGGCGCGGTATTCCAACCCACAAACCGACATCCGGCACCTGTACACCACCACGAAAGCACAAATGCATGCTTGCATTCAACATTCTGCCGGCTACACTGGTTATTAACGTGTGAGTATTTTACATTTGCAATGGATTATCTCGCGCCTACATTAACATGTGATCTTGCAATTGAGCCGTGGCGGCGGTATTTTATCTTTGAATCCTTTGATTGACTGGCTTGCCTGTAGGAGTCGCGAATGCCGCATTGATTCGCTCGGTTTTAGGTGTTGGGGAGTGAGAAAATAGGGGACCAGTGCCGCGGTTGGTGAGCTGATGTTGGACTGAGGCGGCAGCAGGTGCAGACTGAGGAGCCAGTCGGTTGAAATGGTGGCCGTTGAGGCCTCTTAGTGTATTAGGAGCCGAATGCACGACAGCATCCATTGTTGCTGATTTCTGGGTTTTGGAAAGAGAATGCACCAGCAATTTGTCTTCTAGAAGGTTCTCGCCGTGTGTTGTCTGGATGCTAGTATCCGGAACAGTGCTTTGAATGTGGCATGTGGAGTACTAAAGAAGTTATGGTGTGCATTTTGTTTATTACCTCAGTGAACCTCGCCTGTGGAGTTTGAAACATGAGGTTTTCTCGAAATTATTGTAACCTGTTTGAGGCTGCGAGTGCAACGTTGCTGATTTGCTTAGTTATTTCAATTAAAGGATGTATAAGAAGTGTTTTACGGGTAACTGGTCTGTTAGAATCTTCGAATTAGTCTCAGGTTACATGAATGTTTACTCAGATGGGTCACTGATTGTAGTGGTAAGTTTGTCTTTCAACTGGTCTGCTCATATTCTGCCAGCGATACTTAATGTGCAGGGCTCCAGCGAGAGCTAACGGCCACCGGAGACGACGTCCGGAACTTCTGTTTAATGGGTGGTTTTAAGTATCTGCCTTTCCGTGTTTGCCCTGTTTTGTGATCTAACGTTACAAACCTAAGACCCTATTTCCTGTACTTTACTTTATGAACAGATACTGTACTTAAGTTTTTAAACATTTAAATTCCGTCTGTAATTCACTGCTACTGAAAGTCAGCTTGGCCCAACTTGGTTGCACATTGGTTGTAACTAATTTGAAGATTACCAGTCTTAGTTTTAAATTTTCCCTCTTTCTTAAGAGACTGATTTTTGTTCTTAGTTGTTGTGTAATTTAAATTTGGAGCTTTTACTTAATTCGAATGTTGTACTTGCGTGAGTTTTTTTAAGGCCCTACGGCTATTAAAGATTTTGGGTTACTCTACCGTGAAGTCTACTGACTTTTAAGAGTGGCGCCTGCTGGGTTAGGGTGGCTTCGACGTAGTTACTGCGATTAACGGTAGTTATTTCAACTACTGTTTCTCCTTTTTAAATGTTCTTGAGTAAGTGAAGCTTGTTGTTTAAATTCATATTTCTCTTGTCTTAAAGACTGCTTAAGTGAGAGAAATTTGTTGTTATTTATTACGTATCAGTCGCGAGGGGATAGTGTGGTTTTAACTAGCATTCTGACTTGGTATATTTTGAAATAAATTAGTAATTTCTCGAGGAAAAACGATGTGTTCAGCCAGGGAACGCCCTTCCAAGTCTCCTGTCCTTTATCCTTCCTTTGTTTGGACATTTAAGCAGTGTTAACCATTTAAATATGTTACCCAGTGAAATTTATTCCCGAAATTTCATTACCCTACACTAATTACTCTTAGTGTTGAGATTTTTTTTCAGCCAATGTAATCCGGCAATCTTGAATTACTTTGCGTGTTTTCGTTTTGCCGTTTCTGTTGATTCTCATTTGGTGTTTTAGCAAGTTCAAGATATCTAATATTTATAATTGAGAAAAATGTCCCGTAAATCATTACTGAACTGTTTAAAATTATGAATAAATATAAGTCGCTTAAGACAAGCTTCCACCGTAGGCTTCTATGTGCACAGCAATGAAGGGAAAAAGACACTGTCAATCTTACAAATATTGTAGGAACTGCTTATTTTGAAGGACATATCGTAATCTATAACGATGATTTGTTCGTTTAGCTGTAAGCGCAGCGCACTGTGTTACAAGACTGTAAGGTGAGGCAGGCTTGGTTAGAATCCGGTTGGTTGGTTGGTTTGGGGAAGGAGACCAGACAGCGTGGTCATCGGTCTCATCGGATTAGGGAAGGATGGGGAGGGAAGTCGGCCGTGCCCTTTCAGAGGAACCATCCCGGCATTTGCCTGGAGTGATTTTAGGGAAATCACGGAAAACCTAAATCAGGATGGCCGGACGCGGGATTGAACCGTCGTCCTTCCGAATGCGAGTCCAGTGTGTAACCACTGCGCCACCTCGCTCGGTGTTAGAATCCGGCTGACGGGATGAAAACCCTCTATCCTGATACGCCGACCCACCGTAAGTGTGTTATTAGCTGGTGCACCACGCTCGTTTAGTCAAACGCTAGTCGTCTTTGAATGTATACCATCACTTGAAACTGCAAACATGCTGCTTAATAAAGCCTCAGAAAACTGTGTCGAAATCACGACACAAGAAGCGTAGTTTTCTCTCTTCTTGAGTGAGCAATGTATCAGCCTTCTGAGGTGTTTGATGTCACGCGACACGGATTCCTCTCCTGTGCCAGCCTTTTCATCTGCAGCCTATCTCTTCAGTTAATTGCAGGCTGTCTGGATGTATGCGAAACTCTGTCTTCCATTACAGGTTTTACCCTCTACAGCTCCCACTAGTAACATGTAAGTTATTCCCTGACGTCGTAACAGATGTCCTGTCATCCTCTCTCTTCCTCTTTGCAGTGTCTCCATATATACTTTTCCTTGCCGATTCTGCGAACCTCCTCATTCGCTACCTTATCAATCCACCTGATTTTAAACATTCTTCTGTGAGAGCACACCTCAAAAGCCTCGATTCTCTTCGGTTCCAGTTTTCCCACAGTCCATGTCTCCCTATCATTCAATGCTGTGCTCCAGATATACATTCTCAGAAACGTCTTTCTCAGGTTAATGCCTCTGTTTGATTCTAGCAGACTTCTCTTGACCAGAATTGTACTTTTTGGCAGTGCTAGTCTGTTTTTCATATCCTCCTTGCTCTGTCCATCATGGGTTATGCCTAGAAAGCAGAATTCCTTAGTTTCGTCTGTTTCGTGATCCCCAATTCTGATGTTACGTTTCACTTAGTTCTCATTTCTGCTACTTCTCATTACTTTCGTCTTTCTTTGATTCAGTCTCGGCCCATATACTGTGTTAGAGTGTTCCTTCCATTCAACTTATTTGTATTACCTACACTTAATTAGATTACTTGAGCCATGATATCGGCATAATTCTGTGTGGATCTTTTTATGCTGTTGACAGTGTCAGCAGATGGTGTTCGGTGAAACAAACCTGTCGTGACATAATAATGTACTATTTGAAGAAATAATTCACAGCCAAGATCACATTTAAGTAGTTATTTTGGATTGATGCCCAGTTTCCACAATACTTTCGAATCATCTATACATCTCATCTTCAAATTTTCAGGCCGGCTGGTGTGGCCGAGCGGTTCTAGGCGCTTCAGTCTGGAACTGCGCGACCGCTGCGGTCGCAGGTTCGAATCCTGCCTCGGGAATGGATGTGTGTGATGTCCTTAGGTTAGTTAGGTTTAAGAAGTTCTAAGTTCTAGGGGACTGAAGACCTCAGATGTTAAGTCCCATAGCGCTCAGAGCCATTTTTCAAATTTTAAGTATCGCGTAAATGTGTGGGATGATTTTGAAAAAGATGAGATCCGAAGATGGCAGAAAATTACTGTTGAAACATGTCGTAAATTCAAGATAAATTTTGAAATTTTCTCTGAAGCATTTCTCCAGACACTAGAAACTGCGGATCACCTCCACATCAAAATATCTGTCATATACAATACCGGACACACAAATCAGTGCTCGTGGAAAGACGACGTCCATCTTAATCCGATGACGACACACACCACTTGGGGTATAGTGGATGTGCTAAAAATGGCCTCAACATCGTCTGCCAACCGGTAGTGTAGTGTTATATCTACCAGAGTGCCATCTCTATCCCCCCTTTAATATGGAGCGCTCACTGCCAGGGGGCTCAGTGAAGTGCAAACGTGTGAACCAAGCTGGCTACCATGCCGAGGGAACACACTCGTGCTTCCTGCAGCCAACTGAGCGAGTGTGAAAGAAGTCAAATTGCTACCTTCCGAGTGGCAAGATCGTCTTTTCGGACAAATGCCACACGAGTGCCCCGTGCTCTGTCATTTGCGCAACGACGCTGGTGTGAGTGGCCATGTAAACGTTCTTACATCCTGGACGAGGTTCTGGACGTCCACGAAACACACGCTGGTGGAATAGTCTTACTGTAAGGATGACAGCGTCACATCGTACAGCCAGCACAGCGCAGGTAAGAGGGCTCGTTAGCTCAGATGTGTCAGCACGAAATGTAGCGAACCGGTTTTTAGCTGTGGGACTAGGGGACGGGGAACCTCTAACCTGTCCTCCATTCATGCCGCAGCATCGACTTCCACGGCTGGTTCAAAATGGTTCAAATGGCTCTGAGCACTATGGGACTTAACTTCTGAGGTCATCAGTCCCCTAGAACTTAGAACTACTTAAACCTAACTTACCTA
Source organism: Schistocerca serialis cubense (assembly GCF_023864345.2). Lineage (NCBI taxonomy): Eukaryota > Metazoa > Arthropoda > Insecta > Orthoptera > Acrididae > Schistocerca > Schistocerca serialis. Next base: position 647,233,801 of record NC_064638.1, on the reverse strand, counting down.
AGGACATCACACACATCGATGCCCGAGGCAGGAATCGAACCTGCAACCGTAGCGGTCGCGCGGTTGCAGACTGTAGCGCCTAGAACCGCTCGGCCACCAAGGCCGGCTACACGGCTGACTGGCGCCGTCAGAGGGTCACCTGTAAGATAGAATGGCGCTCCTTGGTCTTAAGCGGTGAAAGTAGATTCTATCTGCAAACAAGTGATGGTCGTTTGTTCCTAAGGCCTAGACGTGGTAAGGGCTGTCACGTAGATCGCATTTGTCCAAGACGTATTGGACCCATTCCAAGTCTCATGGAGTGAGTTGTGTTAAGCGGCAACTCTCGTTCACCTCTGGCGTTTCTGGAGGTTGACACTAACCAGCGGTCGGTAAGTGCAGAACGTTGCCAGACCCGGTATTTTGCCGTTATTACACCGGGAAGGTGGTGTATTGCTCCAACAGGATAATGCTTGCCCTCACACTAACTGTGAAATTCAACATGCTCTATAAGAAGCGCAACAACTTCGGTGGTCAGCACGATCTCCGGACTTGTCTCCAATCAAGCACGTGTGGGATGTGATGGGATGAAATTTGACTCGTGCAACTCGTCAACCAACGTCTGTTACAGCACTATGTGAACAGTTCAAGTAGTTGTGGCATAACGTACCCCATGGCAGTATTCGCCATCTGAGCGATCGACTGGATGCCACTCAGTGGCTGCATTGACGCCCGTGGAGGCGTGGGTGTTCCAGCATCGGCCTGTTACCTCAAGACTGCTTGTGCTATTGATCTGTAAATGCAATCATTCCATGCACTCCATATGCACTGTTCCAACAGTAGCTCTTCAGTGAACTGGAAAACTCTAAGGGGGTGCACTAATATATTTCCGACAGCGTATAATATTGTACATTAATACAGCTGTGGTTATTCATACCCATATTAACAAATTTTTACGTTTCGCTTACAGACAACGCAACGACATGTATTAACAGGGGATTGGAAGGGCATCATGTAACAAAGCTAAAACACATTTTGCAAACAATGAGAATATGAAGGCATAAACTCGAGGAAAGAGACAGGTCATATCCCACGAAGATCTCAGCGTTAATTATTCTGTCCACAGCCGTAATATGAAGATTTCAGCATTACGTGTTCTGTCTGCTGTAACCCTTATATTTTTTCTCTGAAGTATCTACTTTTGTGAGTCATCAGTCTTCCTCCTGATTTGGCGTGGCTCTCCATGATTTCCTCTCTTGTGCCGACTGCGTCATCCTATTGCAGCACTTGCGCAAAAAGTCCTCAATTATTTGCTAGAAGCATTTCAATATGTTTCATCCCCTACAATTTTAAGCCTCTACAGTTACCTCTAGCACCCTGTTGGATATTTCCTGATGTCTTAGTATGTGTCCTATCGCCTGTCGCTTCTTCTTTTCGGTGTTTTCCATATGTTTCTTTCTTCGCTGATACTGTATAGAACTTCCCCATTCCTTTTCGTATCATTCCAACTAATTTTCAATATTCTTTGGCAGCACCACATCGCAATTTGTTCTATTCTCTCCTTTCACGAGTATCTCACAGTCTATGATTCACTTCCATAGAATGATGTGCTCCAAACGTACACAGCAGTCTCCAGAAATTGTGGGGGATGGCGATGCTAGGAGACTTATTTTGGCCAAAAAACGACTCGTTGTCTGAACTAGCCTAATTTCGATGTCAAGTTTAATAATTCAAGAAAAATAATTTTTGAATGTAAAAAATACGTTTTATCATTTTATGTATCTTTTACCTCTCCTTTGTCACGAAATTGAACATTTGAATCTTAGTGGTGTTCATAATCTGTCTCGCTGGCTGCGTAAAAGTGGTGTCCGACTATGCTGCTGAGCTGTGAGGCTCCTGCGTATTGCCATGAGGCAACGAATACCTCCAAAAGCTCTCACTGGGTGAACGAATCTGATAATAAATAAGAAACCACATTTGATGGTTTATCTGTAGATTAATTACTGTCGATCACTACGTATCCTGCAGGCAATAGCTCTAGTATCTAAGGAAATGTTACTTTGGTTAGGTTTTTTTTTTTTCAGTCTTCTTCATACAAATGCCGACTGTGTTCCATTGATCTACAACGTCTAGGATGAATTATTCTCGACATTTTCGTACTTGATCCACAAATTCACTTTCACACTGCTGCGCCACGAATAAATAAAGGCGTGGATGTGGGTAATTTCTGCAAATTTCGCGCAGTTATTGCTGGAACATAGTTGTTAAGGGACCGATTGGCACATCGATGGCTGGTGCAGCCAATGTTGTTGTTTAGCAGACGATTCTGCCAGGCAGATTTACGACACCACTCACAGTTGAGAAGCCATGGTCCAGCAGGGAGTGTATACAAGTGTGCAATAATTAGGGCAGCATAGGGCACTGACATGATGTGAAGAACCCATACCATGGAGTTACAACGGCGCCTAGTGACATGAGGGCAGGGGCCGAAGTGGGCTGAGGAGAGCTGAAACTGAAGTAAAAGAGCACTCCACTCGCCCCTCCAGAGGAACTACGTCAGAGGCTTGGGGAAAAGACGTGTAAATAAATGGGCCCGGACGCTGAAAACAGGCGGTCGTGTCACCGTTATGTCCGCTCTAGAACTGGATAGAATGATTAAGTTGCATGCCAACCACGGCGACTTTCTAGTGGTGGAGATCGGCGGCCAACCGGCACGCTGGAGCTACCTCCAACCTCCGCGGCACGGACGCGTCATAGCTGCGGTGGGGCGTGCGACACCTTGGAGCGAGATGGCTGCTGGCGTCCGCTCTCTGGGTGACCTCGTCCGGCGGACTGCAAGCTGCCGTCCGCAAGGGCGGGGCCGGGGCGCGGATTCGTGGCCTCCAGGGTGCCGAGCCGCCATGGATGGATGGCTGGAAATGCTATGGCTCACTACAACGACAGAGACCAGCTGTTTCCCTTCGGCACTCTGCATGGGATCCACGAGGCGCATTTCAGGGAGCAGTCAGCTGTTTTCCGCGCTATAGTCGCAGCTAAAGCACGATGTGGCCACTTAGCCGTGGCGTGAACAGGGGCACCACGTCCGCGAGACTGGGTGACGGGGCGCTGACGTTGCAATTTCCGGTGTAGGCGTTGGCGCTGACATACGCACGCACCGTGAGTTGCGCCATTGCCGAGTTCACCAGATGGCCCGCTGAGCACCTTTGATGTAATAAGTCATGACTCACTTTCCTGTGTTTCTGGGCACGCTTCAGCGTGAGCCATCGACCCTCTGTACCAAACCATACCTCTCGATCGTTCGTGCATATTACAAACCCTGAGCTCAGCGGATTGCAATAATACTTTATCCTTACCTTAAATTGATTATTAGACTTATCATCGAAAGAATACAAAGTACATTCTGTCATGATGTGTGGTTAGAGACTGTAACAATCGATCACTTTTCAAGAACGACGTGCAAAGAATTGTCATCTAACCTTTTTTATTGGCACAATCCAATTAGACGGTCAGCCACTGGTGATCTATCCGTCACTTGCCTTTCTGAATCATATTTAGTCCCTCTCACTGTATCAGTATAGGTGTCTCTTCTGGCAATAAACCTATAGTACAAATTATAAGTAAATTATCAAACCGAAAACCAAACTCGATATACTGTAAATGTCGTACTATAACTTTAATGGCAAGCAGCTGGAGTCAAGCTGCTCTTTATATTCGGAATCGCTGTTTAATACTCTAGCAGACAATGAAGAACTCTTCAGAAAACCTGTTTGGGCGAAGAGGAGACCAAACATTAGGCTACAAACGTATACTGAGCTGTGACCTTCGGATATTCTTACTCTTCCCAGTCTTTCCTAAAGTCTAACACGTATTATTTCTGGAGATCAGACTGGCAGAGTGAATGATGAGATAAAAGGAGTTATTCAGATACACAAGGGATATAAAATTTAATTGTGATGGAGATTCACATTCCATGCTAGGAAATGAAAGGGAACGAAAAGTTATAGCGGAAAATGAAAGGAAGAAAGGACTGAAAGAAAGGATATTTGCACAGAGCGCCATTTAATCATTACTAACACATTGTTGAAGGATCATCAATGGAGGTTGTGTACGCGGAAGTGACTTAGAGACAGCTGGTTGGTTCATTTGGGGGAGTGGACTAAACAGCGAGGTCATCGATCCCATCGTCTGAGAGAGGAATGGAGAAGGAAATCTGCCGTGTCCTTTCAAGGGAACCAGCCGGCATTTACCTAAAGGGACTTACGGAAATGACGTAAAACTTAAAACAGGACGGCAGGGCGTGGGTTTGAATCGTCGTCCTTTCGATTAACAGTCCAGTGTACTAACTACTTCGCTACCTGGCACGGTGCCTAAAGACAGCAGAAGATTTCAGACAGATTTTGTAATGGTAAGAAAGACTTGAAAACCCGACATCTAAAACGCAAAACATTTCATACGGCGGACTCTGGTCACATTTCTTCATAAAAGGTGAAATAAAGCTGAACAGGTAATTCAAAAGTAAGAAACTAAAATGGTGCCTGGATGAACTGAAAGAACTAGAGCTGACCGTTTCGTATGGAGCATAATGGTACGACTGGCTGAAATGCGTGAAAGATGTGGAACACACAATGAATAATACCTTTGAAAGATAAAATATCAATGGCAGCAGTAGATCAACTCGCTAGAAGACAAGATCCTGAATGTGGTCCGTAATGAAGTATACTAAATTTCACTGATGAAATCAGAAAATATAAACATGCGGCAAACAAAGCAGGCCAAATTGAATACAGATGTGTAAAAATGAGATTGACAGGAGGGTGAAAATGGAAAAACAGGAGAAGATGGAATTTCGAAGTTGCAGAAATATTCATGTGTCTGGGAATGATGTTCGCTCCGCAATGGAAACCTGAAGAAACATTTAGAGAAAAGAGGAGCAGCAGTAATATAGAAAGTCCTGAAGGCATTCCTGTATTAAACAAACAATGGAAAGCTGAAAGATAGCAATTATATTAAAGGTCTGTATATAGGCAAGAAATCTGAAGAAAATATTACGGAAAGGGAAATGGAGGTCGCACTACTGAGAGAAGAATTTGATTAACCACAATATCACCTATATCGAAACAAGGAACTTGAAGTACACGATATCCCGTCTGAATTATTAGGATACTTGGGACAATCAAACGTGATTTAACGCTCATACTTAAAGATTAATTTAAAACTCCAGTCAATGAAAATGACAGGTGCAGGTATGATCCTGAGAGACTAATAGATAAATTTGGGTTCCTGAGAAAGTGCTACTGAATACTGGGCTCTAAGGAGGAACAATATCGTTTACAGCAATACTGGATTCATTTGCTGAATACGCTGTATCATTATTCATTGCTAAGGTAACATTTGGCAGTGGAAGTACGTGATTGTCATTTTTCCGTTACAAATTGCTTAGAGATGAAAAGTTTTTCATTATGATATCCTAGTACTCCACGTTCATAACTGGAAATGTACTTATGATACATTAGAGGATGACACCTCAACTAAATTTTGAAGCTAATGTGAATACTAAAACGGAATGTATTGTGAATAACTTAAAGTAAGAACAGAAGAACTGGTGTACAAAGAGAATAACCAAAGTAATGGTAAACTGCTCCCGTATGGTTTAACATGGTAAACAAACAACACGATTTTAAATTTTCTAGAATATCTGGTAACGTAACTGAAGACTGTTCATTGTGAACTGACGTTAAGCAAGAATTTCCAAACGCTGGAATTACAGAAATGTATTGACCGAACGTATTGAGAAAAGTCACCGAAAAGTAACAATAAAAATCCGTCACAATATGTCTCTTCATACATCGATATTGCTTCATTAATACTTTGCAGTGTTTTTTATTCAGGTAACAAGTTGTTTCAGGCAGACGGAATGAACAATAAATCCACATAAGAGCCCTTTACAAGAATGTTGCGATGACCTCGAATAAAAGACGAAATGCTGGAAAAGCCCATTTCTCTACAGCGCTGGTATCCCTCAGCAGCGAAGGTAAATGCATTGACGGCTGTTTCGTGTCTCGCAAACGACGTAAACAAATATATTTCACCGATGTTTTGCGGAACTCCTCCATGGCACTTAAAGTTTTCCAACAAGGAGGAAAGTTCATTCCTTTTGCTCCCCAACATGTGAGGGGACTCAAATACGGTATGCAGAGCGGATACGTAATCAGCAAAACTTACTCTTGTACCTCCATAAACGAGCAAACTTCGAGTCCCGCGAAAAAAACTACAAAGTGAGACTACGGCTAGCTGCCCGTTTCTAATGAATGAACGAACATATTATGGAATGTTTTCGGCTCTTAATGGACATATTCCACATGAAAAGTTTAGACACTTTAATGGTTGTATAGGCCGTTTGTGACCCACCGTTATTATTTTCTATAGGATAGCCCTTGTCGCTGTTAAAGTCAGAATACTGTTTGAATTTAACCCCATCCATCATAGATCCAAATGATTCTTCGGCGATCTTTCTCTTCCTTTATGCCCTAAAACCTCTCTCTCTAACACTGTGGTCAAGAATTCGTGTTGACGCATCGTGTGGACAATGAATTTTATTTTCTTCTAATTTTCCTCTGTTCTATGACAGTGGTCGACTCCCTTGTTTCATCTGCTTCCTTGAGAAGCCACGTCCGACTTTTTCTCTTTCCAACTTATTTTCAGCAACCTTCTCTACCTTCACGTTGCTTCCAGGCGTTGTATATCATGTTTCTTCACGACACAAGTTTCACGGCCATAGAACATAATACTCCAGACAAATGTTTTGAAGAATTCTTTCGTAGTTTTGATACTAATGTCCTGTTCGTCAAAGGCTGTCTCTTTTTCCCGGAGGCCCGTTTAGGAAGCGTAATTCCCCTTCCGATTTCTGTGGTGACATTGCCTACAAAGTAGCAGCACTGACGTAGGCAGCAAAGACTTGCTGTTGTAGTTCCATACAGGAGGAAACATCATATCTCATGAAAAACTATGACGTCCAACTGCAGACAGCTATCTTGATGCCTGTAGGGGTCTCTCCATTACATTCTCTACTCTTATTGCTTCATTTTTGAAGCATTCAGTTTCAATTTTCCTTTCTTTAGTGTAGATAAATCTCGCAGCATTTTACTAAGTTCCTTCTCCGAATCTGCCGTTAATGCAATACATCTGGAAACCTCATACAATGTATCTGTTGTCCATTGACTGTGATACCTTCTGTCTTCCGCCTAAATTTGGACACGACCACCTCAGTGAACACGTTGAACAAGTACTGGTATAGTGCGGAACCCTGTCCCACTCCCCTTCAATGGATGTAGCCTTCAGTTTTCATTCACGTCTGATTTTGTGCTTTGATTTTCGTATAAGAGTAGAATGAGTTTTCAGTTTTGGAAATTCTCTTTGGGAGAGAGAAATTTTATTTCAAAGAAAGAGTTTAAGGATCAGCTGAAGAGTAGTCCATAGATAACACAATCAAAAATTCCTTAACAAAGTTTTTCCTAGTTTTTGATGTTTATAGTTCTACGGAATTGGTCACAGTCTGTGAAATGTACTTGACACTTGGATAATCATTTCTTATATTAGGTCTATAACTTCGCTTCCGCCGTTTGCGACAGATGGCTGTCAAAAATGGTTCAAATGGCTCTGAGCGCTATGGGACTTAACATCTGAGGTCAGCAGTCCCGTAGAATTTAGAACTACTTAAACCTAACTAACCTAAGGACATCACACACATCCATGACCGAGGCAGGATTCGACCCTGCGACTACAGCGGTCGCGCGATTCCAGACTGAAGCGCCTAGAACCGATCGGCCAAAGCGGCCGGCGATGGCAGTCACGGCAAGTGGTGGTGCAGATGGTAGGTCATAAGTGTCACAATAATCTCAGGCATCTGTAAATATAGCGCCATGAAAATACTAGACGATTTGCGATAGCATCATACAGTTCTTCTCGATTTATTATGTCAACTAGCCAATTCTCGTCATTTGCGGTAGTTCAGTTTTCTTCTGTAATATGAAAAAATTTGCGGCTGAGACTCAAAAGATGCTGAGTGAGACCTATGGTGAGGCAACTATTAGCGGAAAAACGTGCAGAGAATGTTTACAAAATGTCAAGGACGGTGATTCTGACGTCGAAGACCGGCATGGCAGTGGAAGAAAGAAGGTTTGTGAAGCTACTGAATCCGACGGAAACAATCACAGGAGATCGTTATCGGAGGCAGATGATGCGTTTGAGTCGAGCACTGAAAGACGAACGGCGACAATACAGTGACAGAAATTAAAAGATGATTTTCCAGGATGACAGTGTTGGACCTACGTAGCAAAACCCATCGAAACGTACTTGGAATCGTTGAAGTGGAGAGTCCTTCGCCTCCTGCCAATTCTACAGTCGTTGCACCCTCTGATTACTACCGTCTTTGATCAATAGCACAGGGCCAACGTACCAGCACTTCTGGTTGTATGAAAAAGTGCAAAATTGGACCGATTCATGGATCTCCTCAAACGACATCCAGTTCTTCCGCCGCGAAATTCGTATGCTGCTCGAAAGATGGCAAAAGTAGTGGCCAGCTATAGCTATTACTTGTAAATTTTTGAAACTTTTTCGCAATAAAGGCTAGAACTTCGAGAAGAAACGGTGAAACGGTGAAATCAAAGTTGTGGACCTATTATACACTATGTGATCAAAAGTATACGGACACCTGGCTGAAAATGACTGACAAGTTCGTGGCGTCCTCCAACGGTAATACTGGAATTCATTATGGTGTTGGCTCACCCTTAGCCTTGATGACAGCTTCCACTCTCCCACGTTCAATCAGGTGCTGATATGTTTGTTGGAGAATGGCAGCCCATTCTTCACGGAGGGCTCCACGGAGGAGAGGTATCGATGTCGATCGGTGAGATCTGGCATAAAGTCGACGTTCCAAAACATCCTAAAGGTTTTCTATAGGATTCTGGTCAGGACTCTGTGCAGGCCAGTCCATTACAGGGCTGTTATTGTCATGTAACTAATCCGCCACAGGCAGTACAATATGAACAGGTGCTCGATCGCGTTGATAGATGCGATCACCATCCCCGAATTGATCTTCAACAGTGGGAAACAAGAAGATGCTTAAAACATCAACGTAGCCCTGTGCTATGATAGTGACACGTAAATCAACAAGAAGTGCACGCCACTCCATCAAAAACACGACCACACCATAACACCACCGACGATGAATTTTACTGTTGACACTTCAGACGCTGTCAGATGAAGTTCACCGGGCATTCGCCATACCCACACCCTGCCATCGGATCGCCACATTGTGTACCGTGATTCGTCACTCCCTACGACGTTTTTACACTGTTCAATTGTCCAATCTTTACGCACGTTACACCAAGCGAGGCATCGTTTGGCATTTACCTGCGTGATGTGTGCTTATGAGCAGCCGCTCGACCATGAAATCCAAGTTTTCTCACCTCCCGCCCAACTATCATACTACTTTCACTGGATGCTGACACAGTTTGGAATTCCTGTGTGATGGTCAGGAGAGATGTCTGCCCATTACATATTGCGACCCTCTTCAACTGTCAGCCGTTTCTGTCAGCCAACAGACGAGGTCGACCTGTACGCTTGTGTTATGTACGTGTTCCTTCATGATTCCACTTCACTATCACTTCGGAAACAATGGACCTAGGGATGTTTAGGAGTGTGAAAATCTCGCGTACATGTGTATGACACAAGCGACGTCCAATCACCTGACCACGTTCAAAGTCCGTGAGTTCCGCGGTGCGCCCCATTCTGCTCTCTCTCAATGTCTAATCATTGCTGAGGTCGCTGATATGGAGTACCTGACAGTAGGTGGCAGCATAATGCACCTAATACGAGAAATGTATGTTTTTGGGGGTGTCCTGATACTTTTAATCACATAGTGCAAACAGACTGAAAGACCTTGTTAAAACAGCGAATATCTGCAATTGTGTCATGTAATAAATTTTTTAAGCATTTATGTATATCGTGAGCAATCCTTCTCGCATACAGCCTAAGTTAATTCATCAATCTCACTTTCTTTCCAGAGTTACGTTTATTGGGAAGTTATTAATCCATTCACAGAGTTGTCTCGTAGTCCATAAGCTTCTTTTTACTCATAAGATGACAATTAAGGTACACTGAATCATATTTTGTAATCATCTGTGCGATTTTTAGAACTTATAGACGAACAGATCGAGGTATCACATCGTCGCAGTCTGCAGAACCTTTATTGATTCCCACAGCGGAAATTTTACTGTATCCTAATTGATTATAGTAACCCATTATAAAACGAGTTCTGTTATCCTATTAAAGACAGACCTCAATTACACAGACATAAGTTTAACAGCATCGGCAAAACACACAAACAGGACAGGCGAAAGACCTGTAACTTTTCTCCAGTAGCTTGGAATGCTTTATTACTCTAGTAGACTACCAAACATTACTGCTGGATACTAACGTCATCCGCATAATCTACTTGTATAAAATCAAACAAGCTTCAGAAGTACAATCTCCATGACCCCCACGACACCTACTCCTTCCGGCCTTCTGTCGACGATTGTATGAGTAGCCAGTACAAGCAGGTACTCAGCATGCATGCGCGAATTACTGACCACTGTGCGCTAGTGGTCATTTTTAGGAACGACACTTACTTAAAACACACACTTCATACTCGTATTACGTGAAAACGGTATTAATTATAATCAGAATGGAAGAGACAGATGATGGTTTAACACATAGTAAAATAAAAAGGAAGAGAACAATTCAGTGGATAGGAATTTTACAGTTAAAGAAGTTACAAAACGACATTTAAGAAAAAGCAAAACGCAAAATGAAAGTAAAAGCTGCCCGTGGTGACCGAGCGGTTCTAGGCGCTACAGTCTGGAACCGCACGACTGCTACGGTCGCAGGTTCGAATCCTGCCTCGGGCATGGATGTGTGTGATGTCCTTAGGTTAGTTAGGTTTAAGTAGTTCTAAGTTCTAGGGGACTGATGACCTCAGCCGTTAAGTCCCATAGTGCTCAGAGCCATTTGAACCATTTGAAAGTAAAAAATGTCCATCTGTGAAGATCTATCTGTCGAGTAAGATATATGTGACACTTTTCAAAAGTATCACACATAGCATATATTAAAGGTAGATCACCGGCCTCAGCTTAAGGAATGGGAATAATCACTTAATTAAGTCCCGAAATACAATACACGTAACACTGGTTACAAATTCATAGCTAAATAAACCCAATAACAAGAACGTCAAGAACTATGTATTAGATAAAGTAGCAATATAAAATACACATATGAAACCACAATTTCGCTATCAGTTTGTACAGTTACGTAAACTGCATTTATCTAAGATATTTTTAAGTATACATGGAACTACCCCAGTGCGTGGAAGCAGGTATTGAAAAAGATGTCTGACGAAAATTTAGTCTTTTGCTCCTGCTATTCAATCTAAACATCGAAGAAGTAACGACGGAAATAAAATACGCCCAGTGAAAGTGAAGGAGAATTACCGGTTCTGTGAACTGGAATGAACAGTCTAACGATTACAGATTATGTTTTGAGAGTAAAGCGAAGGAGTGCGAAAGTAATGAGAAGTAGCAGACATGAGAACTGAGAGAAACTTACCATCAAAATTGGTGACCATAACGTAAACGAAGATTAGGAATGCTGCTATCTACTTTTCCTGGTTAAAGTAGAGTTTATATGAATCTGTTATACTGTATTCTATGTTAAATTCATGACTGTATCATTTGGTGTACGTTAAATGTTTCACTGTATCTGAGCTTTGGCATGTTTACTGGTTTCTTGATAATGATTTCAGTATCTAAATTGGCCATTGTTCAAAATGTTCAAATGTGAGAAATCTTATGGGACCTAACTGCTAAGGTCATCAGTCCCTAAGCTTACACACTACTCAATCTAAATTACCCAAAGGACAAACACACACATCCATGCCCGGAGGAGGACTCGAACCTCCGCCGGGATCAACCGCACAGTCCGTAACTGCAGCGCCTGAGACCGCTCTGCTAATACCGCGCGGCAATTGGCCAATGGGAAAATTAATTTGATATTGCATTAAGTGACTTTTCCCTTGATTTCTGGAACAATATTTTATGCATTAAAACTGAAAAAACCACACAACACCTGTAATATTCACAAACTGGTTTTCGGTTGCTACGCGATCATCAGGTACCAATAAATACATGTGTGATTGTGTAATTTCAAATTTGCTGCATCTATACAGTATCACAGTAGCTTTTCCGTGTTTATAAACGTTGATGTTTAATGTATGACTAAAAAGAGAGAAATTATTTCAATTAAATGTGGTGTAAAACTATTTAACATGGATTACATATGAAATCTGGGTTCGCAGGACAGAGCGGATCAGGTTGTGGAAAGTGGCCAAGGTCAGTTACTGTTAGTTATAAAGGAACACACACACAACATTACTCCTTAAATCGGTGCACAGTTCTCTTTAAAACAACAAAGATCCGTTCACGGCTGAGGGCCCAAGTAACTTCTCCTGAATAAGTTTAAATGATTGCCTTTAAAACACCAGGGCTTAGAGTAATTTAAGTAAAACTACAATATCTTCCAGGTAAAGGCCATATTACGGAAAATTGAAGTTAATTCTTCTGCTGAAAGCACCATTAAAAAATTTCTTTACATCAATAATGAGACATTTTAAAGATAAGCCTCTACACAGTAGAACAGAAAAACATCTTAAAAAACCTGTAAGTATCTTGTCGGCTGAAGGCGCAAGCAATTACTCAAGAATAGTTAAAGACAACCTTAAGATAAACATTTACAGAACACGGCTGAAGGCCATTTCAAGAATTAAAAATAATTAAAGACAAATCTTATAGACAAGAATTTGCATATTAAAGCCACTGATTCTGAAACAAACGCGGCTGAAGGCCTAAATACAGAGCAACAAGAATTTTCAATGAAACACGGCTGAAGGCCGTTGTTATGAAGTTCAGCTGAAGGCCATATACTAAACATAAAACAGACAATATTAATACACGGCTAGAGGCCTGGCACAGAACCTATGACCAAATAAAATGACGATCACAAACAACAAACAGTGGTGCTCAGAACTGTTCCAAGGGTCGGCTTGGGGAGGAAACTCTAATCACAGTTTAAGTGAGACAGACAGTCAAGCGTAACACTAAATAATCGGGTTGCAGCACGATCTAAGGACGACTGACGAACGAACCATCCGCCTAATCAATTCCCTTCCACCCTAAGAACAGTACGACAACCAAAAGTACCAGTGAAGACGAAGATCGCAGCAAAATTATATTCACTAATTGGCATATAAACACTCAAAGAGAAAAAGAGAACAACACCAAGCTGTCGAACTACACGCTGTGCCGGACAGCATCATCATGGCGAGGAAAACACACGGCTGCAAGGCTACGCTAACGACCAGGGCACGTAACTGGAACGTTAATGGCCACCGGGCAGAAGATACCGCTGGTGCACTTCACTAATAAATTATAATCATTTCAAAGGTTAAACACCAAACAGGGAGACGGATGCAAAATTTTGCCGACTCCAACACACCATCACGTTGCTGCTTGTGGAGACAGCCCAGGAAGCAACAACCAGCAATCAACAAAGGGATGTCACAACAGTTGAGCTTTCATGATGGGTTCTCTGATTACTTAACTCCAGTATGGCTGTGGGCGACGAACTTAGCAGTTCTCGCAGCTAGTGCCACACAACTCCGACGGCGCGAGCACGCCCCCAGCGGCCCCGGCCCGACTACACGCTGCAGAGACTTCCTCGCTGCTCCGCCATAACCTAGCAACTCCCCACACCCGGAAACGGTCAAAAGACCAAATACACGTCGGCCGATGAGACGACCGACCGAACGACCAACCAACGGTTCTTCTCACTCCAGTCTTCTTCAGTCGGACAGTGCAAGTGTGTCGCCAGCGGTTGGCAAGTACTGGCTGTCCACACCTCACTGGGGCTCCGTGCCCGACGCTCTTTTGTCCCTGACCGCTGCTCCGTACACGATTGCTGCTCCGTGTCCAACTGAGCTCCCAATTGAACTCCAGACACGACGACCCGGAGACAGTGGTTCGGACCCAATGATGCAGAGGGAACATCGGCCCATTGGTCACCCGACATCTCTGCACAGGGAAGGAACCGACCCAAGTCGCGCAAGATGACCAATTGAAGGCGCCCAGAAGCGGTCAGAAGACCAAATACACGTCGCCCGATAAGGCGACCTACCGAACGACCAACCAACGGTCGTCCCCGCCAAGTCTCCTTCCGCCGGACAGAGCATGTGTGTCGCCAGCGGTCGGCGAGTACTAGCTGTGCAGTCCTTACTGGAGCTCCATCCCGACTCCATTACTGCTGCACCCCGAGTGAGCTCCCAGCTCCACAAGAGCTGGAAATACTGGCGGTCGCTTCAAAGATAATACGACAGTGCTCTTATCGACAAGCGTTGCTACTGCCACGCACGGGCAGGTAAGACAGGAACTTAGTGACACCAGTAAATCGAATAAGAAAACGAGGCGGTAGTATCGTAAGGAGAAGATGACAAACAATAAAGGGTATGATCACGAGCCGCGCACTCTTCAACGTATGTGATACATTAAATGATGAACTAAATGGCAAATTACAACAATGGTTCTGAAATGAAGAAAAATAAGTCAAATGTATGGTGACATGTTCCAGTGAGGTAACTAGACAAGGTAAATCTTCTCTTAACAACTAATTATACACTGCTTAACTTTTAAACAAGTATACCATACCACATACAGCGAGAAAAAATATAATTATTTGAAAAATTAAATATCTCAACTTAAACACTAGTACTTCAATTTGTGATCTGTGTAGATGGCTCTTCTGTAAAAACTAATTTCAGGTCTTTCAGAATAATATCTGAATAACAACACTTTTGCTGAGAGGAGTACATTTGTACAAGAATAAAAATTGAGTGAGAACTTTAGTAACGCTCATGTTTGCTACGACTAAGAAACGCGTACGCTTAAGCAGTAAATTTCTTTACCTTAGCGTTATTATTTCTTTCCAAAATATCAAGTTATATCAGCCGGGGCCACCTGTACTAATACGAGCGCCATTGGTATATTCAGTGCAATAATACTATTAAGTGAGCTTCTCCAGCAGTGGTGTCTAATTGCATTCGGTTTGCTCAATGGCTGACGAGAGAGTAAGTGGGCAGGGACAAGTAAAATAATGCAGTCACCCAAAACATTTGGCGGAAGAAATTCAGAGCGTCTTTCTGTAAGCGATTCCTGTCTCTGCCAAAAACTAGAGTGTTAGATGTAAATATTCGTTGTATTTAATAAAAACTCTACACAGGGCAAGTGGAACTACAGATGACACTACCTGTAAGAATCGTACTGGAGTCAGTTTTACTGTTTGTATGTACTTCCTCATGACATTTATTTGTATAGAACAAACGATGATGCCTTTTTTTATATGAACGTCGTTTTCATTTTTCACTGTATAGCATTTTCTCCAGTGATGATGCTTGTAATACGTGAAACCGGCTGAGAAATGAGGTTTCACGTATACAGCTGAAGGCTCAACTTGAAACCACAGTAACTGAAATGAAGGAAAATGCGACTTCCGAGTAGGAGGAGTGGTCTGGAGGTGATTGTTACCAATATCTGTAGGTAGAAGTGGTGAGTGAGGCAAGTGTGTCCGATCGCTCAGTACTAAGCATGGACGTGTAGAGATATGTTTATTAATTTCCAGTTCTTCAAGGTAGCACAACAGCCGAAAACAGCTGTACAATTTTTTACCAGTGTCATGTGCTTTCTCATTCATAAGTTTCACATTTGTACTGCTCAAACGGACAATGTTTTCATCGATCTCCCCCCAAGCTGAACTCAGAACTAATACTGCGGTGGAAGCCTTGAATTGGTATTTAATTGTTACGTGCACTTCTAAAAGCGTACTGTATTTGTTGTAAATATGTTTTGCTCCCGTGCTTAGCCCAAAAGTCGGTGCGGCGGGTCGGTTGGCCAGTCAGCGACGGTATTTGTGATACCGCGGTTATTCTACAACTTCTCTTATTGGTAAGATTTTACTTTAGCTTTGGTGCAGCTCTTGGAGCGCTAGATATTTCCCGTTTTGAGTTTCTATTTAGTAAAGTCAATTATCATTCCTGTAGTTTTAAAAACTGCTTGATAATTATTGCTAAATTACATTCGACTTGGAAGTTATTTTACCATTAGCACTTCAGAATAATTGTTCAACTGTTATTTCAAAGCTTTAACGAAGCCTGGAGGCTCTTGTTCTGTATTCATCGGACTACTGTAATCAGTACTAAACTTGTTTTTAATATTGTCTGAAGATAGCACTTCAGTCGTGTTGTGTACTTATCAATAAACACTCTTATGAAGTTTAGGAATGGTACTTAACCCTGCGTTGCTACTGTGTTCGTTTGTACCACCGTTGCTACGAGGGGTCTCACAGACCGGACCTGCGTATCAGTCTGATATGTTAAGTATAGGGAGCACAAAAGGGCTTCACATTCAAGTATGTGGTCTAGATGAAGTAAACAAACACGTTTTCTTTTGGTTTGAGTAAATTGTTGTCCTTTACAACTACGTAAGCAAATTAGACAGTGAATCTAACATTTACATACCGTACAGGACAAAAACGGTTACACAATGTGAGTGTCGTGTGTCATAGTACACAAAGTAGAGCAATAAAAGCTACGGAAACCAAACTAAGGTATGAACAGATAAGTAGAAAACGTGTACGAAAACGTTGCAAGTAAACGGAGAGTTTCCACAATGTCATTTGAACGCACTCTTTCCACATTTTGTTTTACCACACCAGGACACTACATGCAGTCTTTAAAATTTAAACTTGAGTTTTTTTTGAGACACACAAACTTGTAGCATTTGTAACAAATATATTGCGTTTTGCTATCTTCACACCCATAGCACCGTCCTCTCTTAGGCACAGTACTCTGGTTCACACACTGATCGTCTTGCTGTTCGACCCCCGCCAATCTATTGACAGCTCTTTTGAGAGGTCGGTTGATATCCTTACTGCCAGCCCTGTGTAGTAATTGGCCTCTGACAAGAGCCTTCCCAAGTGATTTCAGAAAGTCCCTCCTCGTGGTCTCCCCCCGGTTTTTACCTCTGAAGATGACGAGGCTATTTATGCCTGCTACATTCAGTAAGCAAAAGAAGAAGGCCAACGG
Source organism: Schistocerca serialis cubense (assembly GCF_023864345.2). Taxonomy (NCBI): domain Eukaryota; kingdom Metazoa; phylum Arthropoda; class Insecta; order Orthoptera; family Acrididae; genus Schistocerca; species Schistocerca serialis. The sequence continues at coordinate 647,216,601 of NC_064638.1, read as the reverse complement.
CAACCTTCTAGTTGTTCTTGCTATATCACATGTGCCACACATCTGATATACTACATCCACCGCACCCTTAGTAGCATTATACAGAGTTATCATCTCCGGCTTCATTTCTTCCCCAGTTTTTGCATCTATTTTGTTGTCATGCTGCACAGTACTCATTAGTTTGTTTTTCTTTGGTACATAACTCACTAATGTGCACGTCTTCCGAAAGCCAAAGATACTTGTAAAAGCATTTGTACCTCTTGTGTTCACGAATTCTGGGGCAATTTCCATCTTGTTCTTCGTTACTGTTCCCAAAGGTGTTAATTTATGAAGTGACAGGGCCAGTTTATAGCTCGTAAACCAGTTATCCACCCTTATGTTCCTTGATGTTTCGGAAATAAGATTACAAAACCTTCTGACGACATCAGCTACACGATTACTCAACTTATACGGTCCATCTAACTGCTCACCTAAATAAACTTCTAAATTAGACGTGTACACCGCTCTTGCATCGGCTAGATTGAACACTTTTATTTCATATTTGCCTGATTTGTAAGGAATACATATTTTAAAACTACATCGTCCTCGAAGTTTGACAAGCATTTCATCTACAGTGACATATCCTCCAAAAAAATAGTGTGCTTTTCCGTTATTGGTGAAAAAATCAAGTATCTTTCGTACAGGAGACAGTTTATCCTCTTTTCGCCTGTCGGACCTCGATGACTTATCGTCCATTCTCAGACACTGTGCCAGAAACCTGAATCTCTGTACTGTCATTGTAGGGTAGAATAATTCCAATCCCGTTCAGTCTCTGTCCCAGAGTTCTTTTAAATTAACCCTACCAACTTTGTAGATTCCTCCAAAATACAACAGACCAAGAAATGCTTCGATTTCACCTCTATATGTCTCATGAATAAAGGTCTGAGACGAAGAGTACCTCGACTTAGCGGATTCGATACATTGGTTAGTATGTATCATTTCTTCATCCATTATTTCATCCGTAAAAAACAAAACAAAATGGCTCTGAGCACTATGGGACTTAACATTTGTGGTCATCAGTCCCCTATAACTTAGAACTACTTAAACCTAAGTAGCCCATGGACATCACAAACATCCTTGCCCGAGGCAGGATTCGAACCTGCGACCGTAGCGGTCGCGCGGTCGTAAAAAACAGCTGCCATATTTCTACATCTGACCTTTTATTCTTTGCCATTCCCCTCACACCAGGAATATGTGAGACAATATTATGTGACCTCGTTCTGATACGAGAAGGAGGCATGTCTTTCATCCATTTAGTACGCTTGTCCTTACGAACAAAATATTTCTTATTGTTCTGATATCTATCACTGTTATCCCCGCTTTTGTCGCTTTCCGTATCGTGTTCACTATACAGTTCGACGTCTACGTCTCCGTCACCTGATTCGTCACTAACGATTTCATTTCGCAGTGCATCGTTAACACAGATCTTCGGTTACATACATTATAGCCGTCGTCTGAAATAAATAGGCAGATTCAGCAGTCTGAATGCGTGCTACAAACGCATTTGTGTTGGGACAAACGTTGTCACCATCGCTACTCTGGGTCCTATAGCCCCAACAAGAATTTACCTATTTGCTATGGTCGGTCTGGCAGACTCAAACACGCTACAAGCACTCCTAGACAATGGACTTCCGCCGTCACTTGAGGAGCAAGTGCCACAGCTGTGTGAGGTAGGAAGCTACAAGGAACAATGCTCGTGTGCAGTGTTGTGAACCTAACGAAAACGAATCGCTCACACATTTCAGGGTCCGGGAGACCCACCAGTAGCAATGCAGGGTTAATCTTCATTTGGGTCAACCCTTCAGACCCTTGGATGCGTGCGAACTGGAAGTATACGAAGTCAGTTTTGTTACAAGGTATGAGAAACTACAGCACATACAGCAAAAAAAAAAAAAAAAAAAAAAAAAAAAAAAAAAAAAAAAAAAAAAAAGGCATGTGAGTGAGAGGGATATTTTACAAAGTTGTCTGGATGGAATTATTAGCAATATCTGGAGTTACAAGTGAAGAACAAGGGAACTGCATCTAATCATTCAGTACTAAGCTTTGTTATGTGGACAAATCTTTACTAATTACCATTCTTTGAAGGTAGTGTAAGAGCAGAAACTCCTTTATAAACTACGAGGATCGTTAATAAATAACGCCCCATATTTTTTTTTTTTTTTTAAAAAGCCATTTGTTGTGGACTGACAAGACAGCCAGTCCACAGTGACGGGTAACCGAAAGGCACGCGCTTAAACTCACGCAGGATGGCGTGAGGTCTGAAAGAGGATACGTAATGAATGCTATAAAGAAAAGTAAGTGGCTGCTGGATTACTTAACTTTAATCCATCATTTGTATACATCGTTCTTGATGAGACATGCTTCATACGATAACTATCAATTGCTATGGCGCCTTGCTAAGTCGTAGCCATTGACTTAGCCGAAGGCTATTCTAACTATCTTCTCTGCAAATAAACGAGGCTTCGTCAGTGTTGCATCGCTAGCTAAGTCGTCCGTACAACTGGGGCGAGTGCTAGTAAGTCTCTCGAGACCTGCCGTGTGGTGGCGCTCGGTCTGCGATCACTGACAGTGGCGACACGCGGGTCCGACATGTACTAATGGACTGCAGCCGATTTAAAGCTACCACCTAGCAAGTGTGGTGTCGGGCGGTGACACCACATTCCTCCCCCACAAATCGGGGAAACGGTTGTGTTATAAGGCTTCCGCCCGCCGTGGGGGGGACCCCATGTTGACGTATGCGATGAGATGGGAAGCCTAACAACAGGCGAGGCTGTGCCACCCGCACCCTGCCATTCGGTCCGAGGGGAGCTAGGAAACGCATGAAAACCTAGTCCAGGGTGCACGCCAACATGCGGTGTATGTGCCCGTAGAGAGACAGGAGGGGCCGAAGGGTCGACCTCCATCGCGTCGGGGTACCCGACGCGCGAAGATGCCATGTGGTCCGAAGCGGGCAAGAGTTCCATGGCGGAGGACTGCTGGTCACGGGAAGCGATCGGCGGCGCGTGACCCTGGGAGGCGCTTGGCGGCTGCAGCGAAGCGTCTAATGCGGGCGGCGCCGGCGGGAGAACAGGCGGCGGTGGCGGCGGCGGCGGCGGCGGCGCTTCGCCATGGGGCAAAATGGAAAGCAGCGTCGGTAACACCTGGGGATGAGGCGAGACAGTAGATGGGTCCCCAGGGCGCTGACCGGACGGCACCGTCGCTGAAAGCAGACGGGGAGCGGCAGAACCCGTGCGACGACAGAGACGCAGCTGATTGAGATGCCGATGCACGTCACCAGTGGCCCCCAAAACCAGATACCTAAAGCGGCCGAGGCAGCGAAGAATGCGCCCTGCGAGCCAACGCTGTGAACCGCGATTGTTGCGATAGTATACAACGTCGCCTGGAGCAAATACAGGAGTCTGCCGCTGCACAGGAACCTGATGCGGCGGATGCAACAAAGACATCAAGGTTCGATGAGGACAACCGTGGAGCAACTCAGCCGGCGAGCGACCGTCTCGGGGCTGAGAGCGATGCGAGGACAAAAAGAGCAACAACGCGTCCTCCCGAGAATGCGACTCTTTCAACTTCAACATCTGTGACTTGAAAGTCCGGACCAATCGTTCAGCGGCACCGTTTGACTGAGGCGATAACGGCGCGGATGTCAGATGTTGAATACCATTTTCCTTGCAGAATGACTGAAATTCTGCGGACATGAATTGTGGGCCATTTTCGGAAACAATAGTCTGTGGAAGACCTTCTATGCAAAAGATAGCAGATAACGCTTGGATGGTGGCAGATGACGTCGTGGAAGACATCCTGACAACAAAAGGAAAATTACTGAAAGGATCGACCACAACCAACCATCGAGCATTCCAAAATGGACCAGCAAAATCGATGTGTAAGCGTTGCCAAGGGGAAGTGGCTTTCGACCATGCAAAGAATTTCCGCGGTGGTGCGGATTGTTGTTCGGCACACGCCATGTAAGAAGAGCACATATTCGTAATCGCAGCATCGATGCCGAACCAAGTACAGTGCTGACGAGCAAGTTGTTTCGTTCGCACAATACCCCAATGTCCTTGGTGAAGAAGCTGTAAGACAGAGGACTGTAACGAACGTGGGACCACGACTCTGGACTGATCATTATCAGAACACAACAGCAAAACACCACGTCGTACGAAAAGTCTCTCCTTGTGAGCAAAAAATCGGCGAACCAACGGATCCTCGATCCGTGACTTTGACAAGGGCCATTGCATAGCAAGAAAACGCAAAACCGTAGCAAGGACAGGGTCAGCAGCTGTGGCTGTAGATACACGACGAAAATCAATCGGAAACGATTCGACCACGTCATCGGTTTCCGCATCAATGAACATGCAAGCAAGTTCGGAGGAATCGAATGCTCTATCCTCAGCAACAGGCAAACGGGACAACGCATCAGCGTTTCCGTGCTTAGCAGTGTACCGATACAAGATATTGTAGCGATACTGCGAGAGGAAAATAGACCAGCGAATGAATTTCGGAGCTGTACGTAGACATACAGGGTTGTTCGGATGAAAACGCGATGTCAAATGTTTGTGGTCTGTGATGATGGTAAAGTGATGACCATACAAGAAATCATGAAACTTTGTAACACCAAACACGAGAGCCAAAGCTTCCTTCTCGATCTGTGAATAATTTCTTTGCGCTGACGAGAGCAATTTGGACGCAAAGGCAATAGGGCGATCATGCGAACCATCTTTGTGCGCAAGCACAGCACCGATCCCGAAATCCGATGCATCCACCATCAACAAAAGGGGTTTCCGGGGATCGAATGGCGTAAGGCAAGTATTTGAAAGCAACGCCGACTTCAACTGGCGAAAGGCGCGTTCGCATTCCGTCGACCAGACGAACGGAACACCTTTATGGCGTAAGCGATGAAGCGGAGCGGAAATGGAAGAGGCACTGCGCAGAAAGCGATGATAGTAAGTTATTTTACCCAGCACACTCTGCAGCTGCTGCAAATTCTGCGGCGAAGGCAAGTCTTGTATGGCACGGAGGTGCTCTGGACTCGGATGTATGCCTTGGGCATAGATGACATGTCCCGAATATGGTAAGTCACAAGCAAAAAACACACATTTGTCCTTCCACAAGCGAAGACCATTTTGTCTCAAGACCTGAAATAATGTGCGGAGGTTGGCTAAATGTTCGGCTTCTGTCTTTCTGGAGATCACAATGTCGTCTAGATAGTTTGCTGCAGTAGGGACCGACGCACAAACAGTTTGTAGATATTGCTGAAACAATGCAGGGGCGGTTGCACACCCGAATGGTAGTCTTTTGAATCGATACAAACCAAGATGCGTGTTAACCACCAAAACGCGCTGGGTTTCTTCGTCCACCGGTATTTGCAAGTACGCATCGGCTAGGTCCAACTTAGAAAAATATGTACCCGGGCACAGTTTGTCAAAAAGATCTTCCGGGCGGGGTAAAGGAAAAGTGGCAATCACTAGTTGTGGATTCACTGTGGCCTTGAAGTCCACACAAAGTCGCAGTTTTCCGGAAGGTTTTGGCAAAATCACTAAGGGTGATGCCCAGAGAGAAGCTTGCACACGTTCAATCACATCTTGTGATTCTAAATCGTGTAATGTTCTTGCGATCTCATCACGCAATGCGTGGGGAACATTGCGCGCTCTGAAAAATTACGGTTGCGCGTTTACTTTCAGTTCCAAATGTGCTGTATAGTTCTTAGCGCAACCAAGGCCCAGTGCAAAAATGTCTGCAAATTCTGCACATAGACGAGAAACACTGTCTCAAGGCACAGTCTGGTTCACTGATAGCACCTGATTGACTATAGACAAGTTAAACAACTGAAATAAATCTAAACCAAACAAGTTCACTGCAGAAGAAGAATGAAGAGCGTATAATGACACAAGTTTTGTTTGTCCCTTGTATGTTGCAAGAAGGCTGCACTGTCCTAACACAGGGATATGCTGTTCTGAATATGTAGTTAGCGTAACATTTGTGGCACGCAACGGGGGTGTGCGCAGTTGTTTGTACGTGTCTTTATTGAGCAATGAAACTGCAGCTCCTGTATCGAGCAGGAATGGGATCACGTTGCCATTAATGTCCAAGTCTACAAAAAGTTTATTGTCCTGCTGACGACAAGAGCAACTGTTTCGTGCAATGTGAACAGACGCTGGTACAGAATCACTCTCGACTTTACGTGATTTCTGTCGATGTCGATGCACACTTTTTGTGGGACGAACACAGTCACCGTTAGAGAGAGCAGCACTGGGCGGAATGGAATGAACTACATGGATGTCCATGAGCGAAGGTTCACGAGCCTGGGTATTCTTGGTTCGATTCCGGCGCGAATCAAAGGGCCTGGAATAGTTTTTAGTGTCCGATCTGAGCTTTTTCTGGCAAACACTTTGAACATGTCCTTTTTTATTACAGAAAAAGCAAATAGCTTGGCGTGACGGGCAATTCTCACGCGAATGTCTAGTTGCACACCGTGGGCATGACTTTAGTACTGCGTTTGCATGCTTACGCGGCACACCTGGTTGAGAGCGCGGCGGCAGCTGCGCGGACGGGCGCGAGGGCTGTTTATCGTTCCGTGCAGCGCGCCCGGCGGGCCGGTTAATGTGACACACGGCTGGCGAAGTTTCAGATGATGCCTGAGCAAAGTCAAGTGTGTCCTGCTAATCCAATGTGCCTTGCATGTATGGGTTCGTATCCCATCTTTGTCGCCAAAAATACTGTGGACTGACAAGACAGCCAGTCCACAGTGACGGGTAACCGAAAGGCACGCGCTTAAACTCACGCAGGATGGCGTAAGGTCTGAAACAGGATATGTAATGAATGCTATAAAGAAAAGTAAGTAGCTGCTGGAATACTTAACTTTAATCCATCATTTGTATATATCGTTCTTGATGAGACATGCTTCATACGATAACTATCAATTGCTATGGCGCCTTGCTAGGTCGTAGCCATTGACTTAGTTGAAGGCTATTCTAACTATCTTCTCTGCAAATAAACGAGGCTTCGTCAGTGTTGCATCGCTAGCTAAGTCGTCCGTACAACTGGGGCGAGTGCTAGTAAGTCTCTCAAGACCTGCTGTGTGGTGGAGCTCGGTCTGCGATCACTGACAGTGGCGACACGCGGGTCCGACATATACTAATGGACCGCGGCCGATTTAAAGCTACCACCTAGCAAGTGTGGTGTCTGGCGGTGACACCACACCATTAATATACAAAGACAAACGTCCTTGTTGGTGCTTCACATTTGATGTTTTTTCTGTGCGTTGGTAAAGTTTCGAACCGTTCTGGCAGATGGCAGAGCCGTAGCACAACGTCATAATGGTGTATACGTACGATTCAAGTTACAAGCAGCGTGCTGCTATTGAATTCTTGTGTTCAAAAAAAAGAAACGGTGGTGAACATCGATAAAATTTTTTGTGCAGTGTATGGCGATGCTGCAGTTGATAGGAATACAGTTGGGCGATGGATAAAGAAAGTTATATCCTCAGGAAATGCAGAAACAGAGCTCCATGATCAGTCACGCTCGTGACGTCTTGTCACAGCCACTGCTCCAGGCATGATGAATCGTGCAGAGGCCATTATTCGTGCCGACCGGCGCATCACAACTCGACGATTGGTTCCACAGTTGTCGGTCAGCAGGCACTTAAATATGATTTGCAGAATATCCATGTAGATGTAGATGTAGATGTGCGTCTGCAGTGACCGAGACTCGGATATTCAAAGAGGTGCTCACGATGGGTACCACCAATGTTCACAGCGGACCACAAGATTAAAAGAAAGACCATTTCATCTGATTTGTTGGAGCGTTTTGAGACCGACGGAGACTCCATTCTGTCACGGATCGTTACAGGGTACGAAAGCTGCGTGCATCACTTTGGACCGGAAACAAAAAGGTGGTCCATGGAGTGGTATCATCCTCATTCACCCCAAAAGAAGAAATTGAAGACAACCCCCTCTGACCGGAATGTCATGGTGACAGTCTGCTGGGATTTAGAGGGCGTCATTCTCGTGGATGTGATGCCAAGAGGGTCAACCGTCAATTCAGTGGCGTACGTGAAGATTCTGAATAAACTCAAGAACCGTTTCCAACGTGTTCCATCGGACAAGAATCCAGCAAATATCTTGCTCCGACACGATAATGCACGCCCACACACAAGTCTGAGAACCCGGAAACACTTAACCAAATTGGGTGGACATCATTTCATCATCGACCTTACAGTCCAGACCTGGTACTCTCGGACTTCCATCTCTTTGGGGCGCTTAGGGATTCTCTGCGGGGAAGATGACGAGAGTATCAGTCATGCAGTGAAAACACGGCAGCGCCAACAGGACAGGGAACACATGTTCTTTCACAACGTTGGCGAACGGCCATAGTACGTGATGGAGACTACGTAGAAAAATAGGACATGGACAAAGCATGTTGATGCAAATTGTCACCAAGCTATGACTCTTAACAATAAATATGTTCAGAGGAAAAAAAAAATGTGGGACATTACTTCTTGAACGACCCTCGTAATATGTATTATCGAATATGACATCAGTGTCGTGTTTATTTTGTCATTAGTAGATTGACATTCAGACAGGCCGTAACGGACCATGTTTTCAGTTTCAAAACGTATGGAAGTTGTGGCCGTATGTGCAAAAACAGTCGCCAGCGACGTGTGCCACCCCGGCGTCCGCGCGGCTCACAGCACTTGGCACACCTCCTACGCCGACCGTCTGTATTTGCGGGCGTGTCGAGTGCGCCGTTATTTATTAGCCGCTGTGAACAGCGGCGGCAGCGAGTGTCGCTGCACGGCGGCGGACAAGTGTCAACGTGGGAGGCAGAGCGACGCTCGTGAAGCGCCGGCGACGTGATAAGTGCGCGCGTGCGGCGGCAGCTTAAACGGCACACGGGCGAGCCGAGCCGGGCCGGGCCGGGCCGCGCTGTTTATAAGTAATAAGTTGCCCAAATCAGGGCGCGGTGGCTGCTGAGTGCTTTCCGCTGTTCGCGATTACTGAAATATGCACGCGACGTTGCTTAGACCGTAACAAAACCTGCAGCGGCAACCGCAAGCGCCATTAGCGGCGCTGCCGTCGTTTATTCAGCGGGCAGAGGGAGCCAACAGTACAGGCCGCACCGCCGGGTCGCTCTACAGCGGCTACCTGCTGGGCGGCCCCGAGGCCGCGTCTGCAGACGAGAGGGCGGAGGTTTAGTGTGCCATCCGCTCCCACCGGCTCCCGCTCGATAAAAGACTTTTACGTCTCGAGAGTCTCTGAAAGCATTAGCCACGGAAATTTACTGCAACAGTTTCAACAGCAAACAGTCGGAGTTGATAACTACTTTCATTCACTTAATCATCATATTCAGGTCTATAAATAAACATCCCCCATTCGGATCTCCGGGCGGGGACTACTCAAGAGGATGTCGTTATCGGGAGAAAGAAAACTGGCGTTCTACGGATCGGAGCGTGGAATGTCAGATCCCTTAATTGGGCAGGTAGGTTAGAAAATTTAAAAAGGGAAATGGATAGGTTGAAGTTAGATATAGTGGGAATTAGCGAAGTTCGGTGGCAGGAGGAACAAGACTTCTGGTCAGGTGACTACAGAGTTATAAACACAAAATCAAATAGGGGTAATGCAGGAGTAGGTTTAATAATGAATAGGAAAATAGGAATGCGGGTAAGCTACTACAAACAGCATAGAGAACGCATTATTGTGGCCAAGATAGATACGAAGCCCACACCTACTACAGTAGTACAAGTTTATATGGCAACTAGCTCTGCAGATGACTAAGAAATTGAAGAAATGTATGATGAAATAAAAGAAATTATTCAGATTGTGAAGGGAGACGAAAATTTAATAGTCATGGGTGACTGGAATTCGAGTGTAGGAAAAGGGAGAGAAGGAAACATAGTAGGTGAATATGGATTGGGGGACAGAAATGAAAGAGGAAGCCGCCTGGTAGAATTTAGCACAGAGCACAACATAATCATAACTAACACTTGGTTTAAGAATCATGAAAGAAGGTTGTATACATGGAAGAACCCTGGAGATACTAAAAGGTATCAGATAGATTATATAATGGTAAGACAGAGATTTAGGAACCAGGTTTTAAATTGTAAGACATTTCCAGGGGCAGATGTGGACTCTGACCACAATCTATTGGTTATGACCTGTAAATTAAAACTGAAGAAACTGCAAAAAGGTGGGAATTTAAGGAGATGGGACCTGGATAAACTAAAAGAACCAGAGGTTGTACAGAGATTCAGGGAGAGCATAAGGGAGCAATTGACAGGAATGGGGGAAATAAATACAGTAGAAGAAGAATGGGTAGCTTTGAGGGATGAAGTAGTGAAGGCAGCAGAGGATCAAGTCGGTAAAAAGACGAGGGCTAGTAGAAATCCTTGGGTAACAGAAGAAATATTGAATTTAATTGATGAAAGGAGAAAATATAAAAATGCAGTAAGTGAAACAGGCAAAAAGGAATACAAACATCTCAAAAATGAGATCGACAGGAAGTGCAAAATGGCTAAGCAGGGATGGCTAGAGGACAAATGTAAGGTTGTAGAGGCCTATCTCACTAGGGGTAAGATGGATACTGCCTACAGGAAAATTAAAGAGACCTTTGGAGATAAGAGAACGACTTGTATCAATATCAAGAGCTCAGATGGAAACCCAGTTCTAAGCAAAGAAGGGAAAGCAGAAAGGTGGAAGGAGTATATAGAGGGTCTATAAAAGGGCGATGTACTTGAGGACAATATTATGGAAATGGAAGAGTATGTAGATGAAGATGAAATGGGAGATATGATACTGCGTGAAGAGTTTGACAGAGCACTGAAAGACCTGAGTCGAAACAAAGCCCCTGGAGTAGACAATATTCCATCGGAACTACTGACGGCCGTGGGAGAGCCAGTCCTGACAAAACTCTACCATCTGGTGAGGAAGATGTATGAGACAGGCGAAATACCCTCAGACTTCAAGAAGAATATAATAATTCCAATCCCAAAGAAAGCAGGTGTTGACAGATGTGAAAATTACCGAACTATCAGCTTAATAAGTCACAGCTGCAAAATACTAACACGAATTCTTTACAGATGAATGGAAAAACTAGTAGGGGCCAACCTTGGGGAAGATCAGTTTGGATTCCGTAGAAACACTGGAACACGTGAGGCAATACTGACCTTACGACTTATCTTAGAAGAAAGATTAAGGAAAGGCAAACCTACGTTTCTAGCATTTGTAGACTTAGAGAAAGCTTTTGACAATGTTGAATGGAATACTCTCTTTCAAATTCTAAAGGTGGCAAAAGGTAAAATACAGGGAGCGAAAGGCTATTTACAATTTGTACAGAAACCAGATGGCAGTTATAAGAGTCGAGGGACATGAAAGGGAAGCAGTGGTTGGGAAGGGAGTAAGACAGGGTTGTAGCCTCTCCCCGATGTTGTTCAATCTGTATATTGAGCAAGCAGTAAAGGAAACAAAAGAAAAATTCGGAGTAGGTATTAAAATTCATGGAGAAGAAATAAAAACTTTGAGGTTCGCCGATGACATTGTAATTCTGTCAGAGACAGCAAAGGACTTGGAAGAGCAGTTGAATGGAATGGACAGTGTCTTGAAAGGAGGATATAAGATGAACATCAACAAAAGCAAAACAAGGATAATGGAATGTAGTCTAATTAAGTCGGGTGATGCTGAGGGAATTAGATTAGGAAATGAGGCACTTAAAGTAGTAAAGGAGTTTTGCTATTTGGGGAGCAAAATAACTGATGATGGTCGAAGTAGAGAGGATATAAAATGTAGGCTGGCAATGGCAAGGAAAGCGTTTCTGAAGAAGAGAAATTTGTTAACATCCAGTATTGATTTAAGTGTCAGGAAGTCATTTCTGAAAGTATTCGTATGGAGTGTAGCCATGTATGGAAGTGAAACATGGACGATAAATAGTTTGGACAAGAAGAGAATAGAAGCTTTCGAAATGTGGTGCTACAGAAGAATGCTGAAGATTAGATGGGTAGATCACATAACTAATGAGGAAGTATTGAATAGGATTGGGGAGAAGAGAAGTTTGTGGCACAACTTGACCAGAAGAAGGGATCGGTTGGTAGGACATGTTCTGAGGCATCAAGGGATCACCAATTTAGTATTGGAGGGCAGCGTGGAGGGTAAAAATCGTAGAGGGAGACCAAGAGATGAATACACTAAGCAGATTCAGAAGGATGTAGGTTGCAGTAAGTACAGGGAGATGAAAAAGCTTGCACAGGATAGAGTAGCATGGAGAGCTGCATCAAACCAGTCTCAGGACTGAAGACCACAACAACAACAACAACTGATAAGATTATGTTTAACTGAATAACATAGATTTAAAAAACTTTAAACGATTCTCATTTATGATCAGTCACGAATTGTGAAAAAAAGGTTATGGTCATAAGCTGCAAAATAAGAGGAATAGCCCTACCGCAGGCATGTAATAACATTTTGAGTCATCATATTTCTGAAGCGGTCTGCCACAAAATTCATCTCCTGTATGTACCTCCATCTCAGAACAGCACTTGCAACCTACGCCCTCAATTATTTTCTGGATGTGCTCCAATCTCAGTCTTCCTCTACACTTCCTACCCTCTACAGCTCCCTCCAGCACCACGGATGTTACTACCTGATGTCTTAACACATACCCGATCATCCTGTCTCTTCTCCTTGTCAGTGTTTTCCACATATGCCCTTCCTCTTCGAGTCTGCGCAGAACCTCCTCATTCCTTACGTTAATATTCCAAGTTATTTTCAACATTTGTCTGTATCACCACATCTCAAATGCTTCGACTCTCTTTTCTATGCTCCAAACGAACATTTTCAGAATTTTTTTCCTCAAATCAAGGCCTATGTTTGATAGTAGTAGACTTCTCTTGACCAGGAATGCCGTTTTAGCAAGTGCAACTCAGCTTTTGATGTCCTCCTTGGCCGGCCAGTGTGGCCGAGCGTCTCTAGGCCCTACAGTCTGGAACCGCGCAACCGCTACGGTCGCAGGTTCGAATCCTGCCTCGGGCATGGATGTGTGTGATGTCCTTAGGTTAGTTAGGTTTAAGTAGTTCTAAGTTCTAGGGGACTGATGACCTCAGCAGTTAAGTCCCATAGTGCTCAGAGCCATTGTTTGTCCTCCTTGCTCCGTCCGTCATGGGTTGTTCTGCTGCCTAGGTGCAGAATTCCTTAACTTCATTTACTTCATGATCATCATTCCTGACGTTGTGTTTCTTGCAGTTCTCGTTTCTGCTACTTCTCATTACTTTCGTCTTTCTTCGATTCACCCTCAGCCCACGCTCTATACTCAATAGGCTGTTCATGCTATTCAGCGTATCCTTTAATTCTTCTTCATTTTCACTGAGGGTAGCAATGTCATCAGCGAATTTTATCTTTGATATCCTTTCACCCTGACTCTTAATTCAATTCCTGAACCTTTCTTTTATGTCCATCATTGCTTTCTCGATGTATAGATTGAACAGTACTGCTGAAAGACTACACAGCTGTCTTACACTCTTTTCAGTCCGAGTACTTCGGTCTTGGTCTTTCATTGTCATTTATTCCCTCATGGTGCTTGTACAAGTTGTATGTCATCCATCTTTCCCTATAGCTTACCCCCATTTTCCTCAGAATTTCGAACATCTTATAAGATTTGACACTGTCGAACGCTTTATCCAGGTGAACAAATCCTACGAACGTGTCTCGCTTCCGTTATCAACTGAAACGTCAGAATTGCCTCTCTGGTGCCATTACCTTTCGTAAAGCCAAACTGATCGTCATCTAACACATCCTGACTTTTCTTTTCCATTCTTCTGTATATTATTCTTGTCAGTAATGTGGATTCGTGAGCTGTTGACCTGACTGTGAGTTAATTCTTGCACTTGTTGGCTTTTGCTCTCTTTTCAATTATGTGGATGAAGTTTTTCCGGAAGGCAGATGATATATTGCCAGAATCTTATGTTCCACACGCCAACGTGAATACTTGTTTTGTTACCACTTCCCCGATGATTTTAAACATTCTGATACATTGTTATCTATACTTTCTGCCGTACTTTTCAATTCTGACTGTTATACTGCATCCCCTGTCTCTCTTACATCGGTCTCCGGTTCTTTTCTGTCACATCAGGCAAGTCTTCCCTGTAGAAGCCTTCAGTGTACTCTTTTCACTTATCCGCTCTGTCCTCTGCATTTAATAGGGGAATTCCCATTGCATTCTTAATGTTCCCACCCTTGCTTTTAATTTCACCGAAGGTTGTTTCGACTTCCCTGTATACTTACTCAGGTCTTCAGGGAATAATTTCAGTCTCGATTTCTTCACATTTCCCTGCAATCCCTGTTTATTTCGTTCCTAAGCGACTTGTATTTCTGTTTTCCTGACTTTCCCTGAACATTTTTGGACTTCCGTCTTTCATCGACTAACTGATGTATTTCTTCTGTTATCCACGGCTTCTTCCCAGTTACATTCTTTGTACTTACGTTATTCTTTTCTCCTGCAGTAATTACTCTTTTTAGAAATGTTCACTCCTATTCAGCTGAACTGCCTACACAGCATTTCATTATCGCAGTATCTATAGGCTTAGCGAACTTCCAGCCTATTTCTTCATTCCTTAGTACTTTCTTATCGCATTTCTTTGCTTACTGATTTTTCCTAGTTAGTCTGTTAAAATTCACACTACTCTTTATGACTCCTGTATTGTGATTTGAGTATATCTGCTCCTGGGTAGGCTATGCCTTACAATTCAATTTCTGAGTTTGGAATATCTGCCTCACCGTGATGTAATTTAAGCGAAATCGTTCCGTATCTCCCCCCCTTTTCGAAGTACACCTCCCTCTCTTGTGATTCTTGAGTGTACTCGCTATTCGTTACGTCGTCAATAAAACAACATTAAATTCACATATCGAAAAGGAGGGACATGATAATGGTAGAGTGGACCAACAACTAAATATTCTACAGAGTACTTTCTATTACTAACTGGTACGAAGTATTTGGCTAATCCTACTCGCTGTCAAATATGATTATATGTCGTCCACTTTCCTGGTTTGGGTTTTGGGTCGTATGTCACGTAATTCTTTGTGTTACTATGTATAAGGGCTGCTTCTCATACAGTTGAATATGGCTTTGGTTTTCTGATTGAACTGAATGTTTACTACATATCTCTACTGTATGTGACTGATTTCTTAAATTTAATATCGCGCCGGTTTATTATGCCTTTCTTGTTGTTGTTTTATCACAGGGGCCTGATGACGGCGTAGCGAAACGCTGTAACTGGTCGCATAAATGAATTACATCCGAAATACAGACGGCTGAATGTGTGTTTTGTGTTTACATTTTCTATTGAACTGCTGCAGCGCAGAGCCATCTGTCATAGACGATGCATAGGGCGTTGACGAATAAGGTAAGAGAGGGAATGGTTAGGCAAATAATAGAGAGCAGTATTAAAAAAGTAACGAAGACATTATCTAAAATATGTACTACAATTACTTTAAAATTGATGAGCTATTTGCACAAATGCATACAACAGCCACACAAGAGACATTTTTTTGATTTTTAGTAAAAACTTTTTGGGTATTATAATGCATCATTATGAAATGCTGAAATAACCATAGTATCGACGTTTCGGCCGAATTGCAAAGGTCTCTTCAGGGCGACTAACTGCTGAGCAGTTATTCTCTCTGAAGGGGATCCCTGCACAGTCGGCCGTTGGAGTAACGTTCTCATTTCGAACTCTCTTTCATCTATGTGCTAAATCTGACTTTCGTTTTAGGCGGATATCGTAATGTTTTTAAATATGGTTCTCGGTGTTACCGTCGGACTTTGTACCCCCACAAAAACTGTACATCTATGCCAGGTTGTGAACCGCGCACACAGTAACATTGGATTGACACTGTAAAGGAATATAGTGAAAAAGATAACACAACTTTCTAAGTAGCTAATGTCCCTCCTCAGGTTTCACACTTCCTCAGAATTACTTTCTGATTTAATAATAGCAGTATGAAAGTATGCACTAATCTCTCTGAATGGGTTGTGTAACCATTTTACAAATGTAATGCAGTTCGGAAGTCAAACTAAACAGTTTCTTCATAGAATAAATGTTTCTTCCCTAATTCGTGCAATATTTTTGAGATTAATTAATATCTGTGCTACACACTTTCTAAAGTAACCTGTGTTCTTCCTCAAATTTCAAACTCTCTCCACACCAAATTTTATCGATATCGGTTAATCGGATTAGTAGTCAAAAAACAACAGGCAGAGATACTTTCTCATTTATAATATCAGTGTGGAAGTTTACACTCAGGTGTCTTTCATTTAAGATACTAATTTTCTATTATGCTATATTCGCGTGTCTGTATTCTCCTTCTGATTAACTGAAAACGGAAATGATATGCAAATATTTCAAAGATGACCTCATCTCCTACTGCAACTGAGATTATTATGTCCGCTATTTAGTGTAAGCACTTAGTACATGTGCCTCCCTCACTAGGGACAGTAGTTTTTCAGTTTAGTTTCGCGGAAGCTACTGTTGTTTCCCGGCGATATTTTTCGGTAGAATGCTGTCCAGCTGCTTCAGTCCGGAACCGCGGTGCTGCTACGGTCGCAGGTTCGAATCCTACCTCGGGCATGGATGTGTGTGATGTCCTTAGTTTAGTTAGGATTAAGTATTTCTAAGTCTAGGGGACTGATGACCTCAGATGTTAAGTCCCGTAGTGCTTAGAGCCATTTGAACCATTTGAAGAATGCTGTCTTAGAGCAGTTGTATCTCTGCTGCCACAACTCCGCTAACTACCCAGCTAAAACAAAATTATCCAGCATAAGATAAGGTATGATACAGCTGGCGACCGCACCACATAAAATTACTTAAAGCAGTTCATCAACCAGTCTAGATGATACCGGGGATCAGATCTAACGAAGGGAGATCGGGTAAATCATATTACTTTATATTTCTCCAGTGATTTACATCTCGTATAAATATGTCCATCTATTTATGCTTATCTCACTCAACGGGATCTGTAATTCACGTCATATTCCCTATTTCTTGTTTACCTCGAGCTTTTCTTCATCTACGTCTCCTGCTAAAGAACAGCTAACATTCTTCTCAAAGCAGCAGCACATTTATAATTAACATCACCCTTTCTCTGGTAAATTCCTCTGATGTACACCTTTTCTCGTCTGTCCTCTATCTTGTTCGTCTGCTTTACTTGCAAAATTACCATAGCCTGCAGCACAATAACAGATACTGCAAAAACATTTCTTTAACTTTTTTGTTCTAACCAGGTGCTTTCGTTTCATAGGTAACACAGTTCATTTAATTCAAGTGGGCAGGAACAACCGCGAACTGCAGCTTGATTTCTCTTATGATTTTATCTGTTTCTTCACTGCGTCTTCCACAAATTACTTACACAAAAGCATCTATTTTACACTTTCTTCAGTATAAGATTAACTATATTGATTTTCTACTTCTCACAATTATTAATATGAATTTCCACCCTAGAAAATCGAAAATTTTCTCTGAGTGCAGAGATTTCTGCAATGATTTTACGTTTTTAATAATTATTTGCTTTCTTACTATGAGACCTCTCCATTGGCAAAAGATTCCAAAATAGTCCCCCATTCAGATCTCCGGAGGGGACACCCAGGGGGGAGGTTACCATGAGAAAAAGATTGAATAATCAACGAAAGGATGACGTTCTACGTGTCGGGGCGTGTTATGTCACGAGCTTGAACGTGGTAGGGAAACTAGAAAATCTGAAAAGGGAAATGCAAGGGCTCAATCTGGACGTAGCAGGGGTCAGTGAAGTGAATTGGAAAGAAGACAACGATTTCTGGTCAGATGAGTATCGGGTAATATCAACAGCAACAGAAAATGACAGTTCAGTGATATGATTGTTATTATCAGAATCGACTGCAAACCAAAACCAACAACGATTGTTCAGGTATACATGCCGACGTCGAAAGCTGAAGATGAAGAGATAAAGAAAGTGTACGAGGATATTGAGAGGGTAATACACTATGTAAAGGTGGGTGAAAGTGTAATAGTCACGGGCGACTGGAATGCAAATGCAGGGGAAGGAGTAGAAGAAAAGGTTACAGGAGAATATGGGCTTAGAACAAGGAATGAGAGGAGAGAATGACTTATTGAGTTCTATAACAAGCTTTAGCTAGTAATAGCGAATAATCTGTTCAAGAATCACAAGAGGAAGAGGTATACTTGGAAAAGACCAGGTGATAAGGGAAGATTTCAATTAGATTACATCATGGTCAGAGATTCCGAAGTCAGATACTGGATTGTAAGACGTACTCAGGAGCAGATATATACTCAGATCACAATATAGTAGTGATGAAGAGTATGCTGAAGTTTAAGACGTCAGGAAGAATAAATACGCAAAGAAGTGGGATAAGGAAGTACTAAAGAATGACGAGATACGCTTGAAATTCAATACAGCAATAAGGAGGAGGAGGAGATTAGTGTTTAACGTCCCGTCGACAACGAGGTCATCAGAGACGGAGCGCAAGCTCGGGTGAGGGAAGGATGGGAAAGGAAATCGGCCGTGCCCTTTCAAAGGAACCATCCCGGCATTTGCCTGAAGCGATTTAGGGAAATCACGGAAAACCTAAATCAGGATGGCCGGAGACGGTATTGAACCGTCGTCCTCCCGAATGCGAGTCCAGTGTGCTAACCACTGCGCCACCTCGCTCGGTTCCAGCAATAAGGAACAGCTCAGTAGATAGTACAGTTGAAGAGGAATGTACATCTCTAAAAAGGGCCATCACAGAAGGTGGGAAAGAACACATAGGTACAAAGAGGTTAACTGCGGAGAAACCATGGGTAGCAGAAGAAATACTTCAATTGATCGATGAAAGGAGGAAGTACAAAAATGTTCCGCGAAACTCGATAGTACAGAAATACAAGTCGCTGAGTAATGAAATAAATAGGAATTGCAGGGAAGCTAAGATAAAATGGCTGCAGGAAAAATGTGAAGACATGACTGTTGGAAGTATAGACTCAGCATACAGGAAAGTCGAAACAACCTTCGCTGGCATTAAAAGCAAGGGTGATAACATTAAGAGTACAACGGGAATTCCACTATTAAGTGGAGAAGAGAGAGCGGATAGTTTTAAAGAATACAATGAAAGCCTCTACGAGAGGAAACATTTGTCTGGTGTGACAGAAGGAGAAACAGCTATCGATGTAGAAGAGATAAGGTATCCAGTATTAGAATTTAAAAGAGCTTTGGAGGACTTAAGATCGAATAAGGCAAAAGGGATAGATAACATTCCGTCAGAATTTCTAAAATCATTGCGGGAAGTAACACCAAAACAACTATTCACGTTGGTGAGTAAAATAGAGGAGTCTGGCGACATACCATCTGACTTTCGGAAAAGCATCATTCAAACAATTCCGAAGACGGCAAGAGGTGACAAGTGCGAGAATTATCGCACAATCATCTTATCAGCTCAAGCATCCAAGTTGGTTACAAGAGTAATATACAGAAGAATGGAAAAGAAAATTGAGGATGCGCTAGATGACGATCAGTTTGTCTTTAGGAAAGGTAAAGGCACGAGAGAGGCATTTCTGACGTTGCGGTTAGTAATGCAAGCAAGACTAAAGAAAAATAGAGACACTTTCAAAGGATTTGTGTTCGACAATGTAAAATGGTGCAAGATGATCGAAATTCTGAAAAAAGTAAGGGTAAGTTATAGGGAGAGACTGGTCATATACAATATGTACAATAGCCAAGAGGGTATAATAAGAGTGGACGACCAAGAACGAAGTGCTCGTATTAAAAATGGTTTAAGACAAGGCTGTAGCCTTTTGCCCCAACTGTTCAATCTGTACATCGAGAAAGCAATGGTGGAAATAAAAGAAAGGTCCAGGAGAGGAATTAAAATTCAAGGTGAAAGGATATCAATGATACGATTAGCTGGTGACATTTCTTTCCTGAGTGAAAGTGAAGAAGAATTACATGATCTGCTGAATGGAATGTATAGTATAATGAGTACAAAGTATGGGTTGAGAGTATATCGAAGAAAGGCGAAGATCATGAGAAGTAGTAGAAACGAGAACAGCGAAAAACTTAATATCAGGATCGATGGTCACGAAGTCAATGAAGTTAAGGAATTCAGCTACCTAGGCAGTAAAATAACCAGTGACGGACGGGGCAAGGAAGACATTAGAAGCGGACTAGCACTGGCAAAAAGGGCATTCCTGTCCAAGAGAAGTCTACTAATATCAAATATCGGCCTTAATTGAAGGAATAAATTTCTGGGAATGTAAGTCTGGAGTACAGAATTGTATCTTAGTACAGAATTGTATCTTAGTGAAACATGGACTATGGGAAAACCGCAACAGAGGAGAATCGAAGCATTTGAGATGTGGTGCTACAGACGAATGTTGACAATTAGGTGGACTGATAAGGTAAGGAATGAGGAGGTTCTCTGCACAATCGGAGAGGAAAGGTAAATGTGGAAAACACTGATAATGAGAAGCGAGAGGATAATAGGACATTGGTTAAGACATGTGGGAATGACTTCCATGGTACTACAGGGAGTTGTAGAGGGCAAAAACTGTAGAGGAAGACAGAGATTCGAATACATCCAGCAAATAATTGAGGACCTAGGTTGCAAGTGGTACTCTGAGATGAAGAGGTTGGTACAGGACTCAGGATAGAAATTCGTCGCGGGCCCTATCAATCCAGTCGGATGACTGTTGACCAAAAAAAAGTGAAAGTTCAGAATTCCGTCCCAAGGAGCTTTTACCTTAATTAAAGATCCGCCAACTTCCAAGCAATTTTTAATCAAGTATCCTACTTCTTGCCTGTTAAATTCTTTAAGAGTGCATGAAATTTGCCGCACATTTTCATGCTTTCCCACTCCTATATTATTTAGCAATCTGTTAATAGCCCTTCGCTGGAACACTGAAAGAAATAACCTATTTCGTTGAGTTATAACTGAAGGTTAGGTTCCAAAAGCCACCCTTCTTAATAACTGTAGAGGGAAGAAAGAGGATTGGGGTTTTACGTCCCATCAACAAAGAGCAAGCTCGGATTGGCGAATCTGCGGGAGTGGTACGTGGGAGATGAAGAAAACTGTTAGTTTCTTTAGTTAACAATGGCTCGCGAAATTTTGGGAGCAAGCTGTCATGGGATAATTGGCGTCTATGTTCAATAGTTTGCCACTTCACGCTTCAGGTTTCCCGTTCCCGTGTGAGTCAAACAGACCTGGAACCATTCACGCCCCTCTTCACCCGCCCCCCATCCCCCATCTCTTAATGCGTTCAGTATCCGCCGTTAGTCCTATTTGGTACCTTTCCAATGGGAGTCATGACATTCTACGATAACTCGCATGCCTACAGACTACCTAGTTTCCCAGTGTTCTACGAATGAACCAAAGTCTACCATGTATTTCACTTTCGAATGAGTCTATCATTCCACTTCTTATTGAGTTGTGGACTTCAGTCCAAAGACCAGTTTGATGTAACTCTCTACGACAGTCTGACCTGTGCGAGTCGCTGAATCTCTACAGATCTACTGCAATGTATATAAATATAAACTTTACCGTATTTTAGCCTTGGTCTCGCTCTACAGTTTTTACCCCAAACACTTCCCTCTATTAGCAAATGACGATTCCCTGGTGCCACTGGGTGTGTCCTATCATCCGATCCTCATGTTGGGCCAGCAGTTACTCACTGGTTGTGTAATCTACCCATCTAATCTTCTCTATTCTTCTGTAGCATTGCGTATCAAAAGCTCCCTTTTTCTTCTTGTCCGAAGTGCATATCGGCCATGTTACACGCCTGTACAAATCTGTATCTGAGAAAAATATCTCCAGAAAAGAATTCATAACAAATTTATAGTAAATGTTAAAAAATTAATCTTCTCCACAAATGCGCCGGCCGCGGTGGTCTAGCGGTTCTAGTCGCTCAGTCCGGAACCGCGCGACTGCTACGGTCGCAGGTTCGAATCCTGCCTCTGGCATGGATGTGTGTGATGTCCTTAGGTTGGTTAGGTTTAAGTAGTTCTAAGTTCTAGGGGACTGATGACCACAGATGTTAAGCCCCATAGTGCTCAGAGCCATTTGAACCATTTGAATCACAAATGCTTTTCGTGATCCAGGCAGAATGCATTTTATATTCGCTGTGTTTCAACCATTATCAGTGAGACGGTTGGGAGCTGGTTAAGGAATAGTCAGGTGCAGAGTTAATAAGTGTTTACACTGATACAGTATCAGAAAACATTTGAACACTTTACAATTAGTAGAATACACAATTTAATAATGGCAACACCGATGACTAGCAGATAAGGCAGTTAAACCGAAGGCTTACCACATCAGTAAATACAATGCTTAAAACGAGTCACTGCAAGGAAATAACTACAAAAGCAGACTCCCTTCCTTTCCTTATCAAAGTAATTAGCATAAAAATCACTACGGTCTGAAGTTAGAATCCTGCCTCGGGCATGGATGTCCTTAGGTTAGTTAGATTTACGTAGTTCTAAGTCTACGGGACTGATGACCTCAGATCTTAAGTCCCACAATGCTTAGAGCCATTTGAACCATAAAAAGCAGTTGCAGTAAGCGTTATTAATTTCCATACAATGCTGCTCCTTAAAAGACAACTACAGGTCAAGAACTATAGTTGGTCAAACAACTTCAGAAGTTGATAAATGCCTGCCAAGGGGAGGCCGTTTCAAGTAATGAAACTTTATATACAGATGTCTTTACGAAACAAAACGTCTCGTCTCGAAAGACCGACTTGAGGCAGTACTGACCAATCTTACGTGTACGAAATCTCACTACATAAATAACGTTAGTAACATTTAACAGATACAGGCTAACAGAATCAAACTAATTTTATAACGGGTGAAGTGTTTTAGATGAAATTTGGTTAAGAATTGAAGATGAACACGTCTGTGTGGACAGACAATTAGGTTTATAAACACAGCGAGCCTTATATGCAATAGCCAGCTACGAGGCGTTGTAATCTAAGATCTTCATGGCAAATTGCGTAGGCCTGTAACATACAGAATCAAACCTGTACTAAAAGGCGCCTCGAGACGAATTACTTGAATTTACTTAAACAGGATTAGAAGGAATCAGCTGTAGTAAGTCATAATGGGAAATAACTATAAACATAAAGTCCCCGTGGCCAGTCTCATATTGAATTCAAATATACACGGCCGGAAGAAAAATACACCCTTATAGGAGTTTCCAAATACCCAAGATTTATTGATGCAACAGGTCATATGGAGTACATAAAATGATTACACTTGCAGATCAACAACACAAGCGGTTCAGAGGTGCCATCCATCGACCCATATTAGTACAAATGGCTATGGGTGCTGACTCCGGTATCCAGTCAAAAGTGCAGACGGCGAGTACCCTCCTGGGAAACGTCATCCCAGGCCTGCTGTAAGAAATGTTGGTTGTGTCATGGAGTAACTCACTCTACGAGACAGCTCTCTCCATTTCTACTTTTATACAACCGACCAACACTTGCGTACAAGCAGAATCTGCTTTCATCCCTGATGACCAACGGCACCTGCCGAGCTGTGCACGTTGATGCTGTGGCGTCAGTGGAAGACGGGCTAGAGGTGTGCGTGCCCGTAGACCCACTAGCAATAACCGGTTCGCCGGCCGCTGTGGCCGACCGGTTCTAGGCGCCTCAAATATGGTTCAAATGGCTCTGAGCACTATGGGACTTAACTGCTGTCGTTATCAGTCCCCTAGAACTTAGAACTACTTAAACCTACTAACCTAAGGACATCATACACATCCATGCCCGAGGCAGGATTCGAGCCTGCAACAGTAGCGGTCGCGGGGTTCCAGACTGAAGCGCCTAGCCGGCCGGGATGGCCGAGCGGTTCTAGGCGCCTCGGGCATGGATGTGTGTGATGTCCTTAGGTTAGTTAGGTTTAAGTAGTTCTGAGTTATAGGGGCCTGATGACCTCAGATATAAGTCCCATAGTGATCAGAGCCATCTGAACCATTTGAATAACGGGTTCACAACAGGTGTTGAGATGCGTAGATTCACTAGCAACCTTACCTGCACTGTGGTAGCTGTACGATTTTCCAATGCTGCCTTTGAAACACGACGATCCTGGTGGGCGTCTGTGCTGCGTGGACGTTCAGAACCTCGTCTGCTTGTGAGAGAATGTTCACGTGACCACTGATACCGGCATCGTTGCAAAACTGATGCAGCCCGTCCAACTTGTGTGGCAGTTCTGCAAGGAACCACCTCGCCGCTCGGAAGGCCACAATTGACCTCTTCCAAACTCTCTCCCTTTGCTGTAGAATGTACGAATGCATTTCCATGGGATGGTTGCCAATGTGTTTCACATATCTGCAACACAGTGTACCTTCTGGCTGTGAGCATTCCCTGTTAAAGGGTAGTAACAGATGGTGCTCTGGTAGCTATAACACTACGCTATCCGTTGGCAGACAACGTTGAAATCAATATCAGCACATCTACTATCCCTCAGGTCGCATTTGCCGTCAACAGATCAAAATCGACTTCCAGCTGTGCTAGTTTTTTTTTCGACAGAGTAAGTTGCCAAAGTAAGACAAACAATTTCACGTAGTTACAGCCAAGAAAACCAGTAGTCGATGAAATGTACAAAAGGAATCATGTAAGCCGCATGGGCGCAAACGGAATACAAACAAATCGGTGTATTTGACCTGTCAACATCCGACAACCTAGATCGCCAGCTTCCAGTTATGTTTAGCGCAACGGAGCACCCTCTCGTGAATAAGAGTGATGGCAATGTCAGTGTCTATGAACATTATTAGATAAGTAACAGTAAGGAAATCAACAATACCCCATTACGTACCTCCCTTGGCACGGTACCATATTACCTACTTTACGTCTTTCCGTTTTTCTGGTAACTAACGGCAGGAGACTGAGATGTCAAGATTTAATTCATAATTTCCGTATTAATGTACGTCGTGATCGGCACAAATTTTCCCCGGGTTGGAATGTCATGTATCGGGTCAAGTTACATCCCGCCGGTCGGTTTCATTCTCACTGAGATTATTAGTAAATCAATAGAGAGATAAAGAGATCCTTTTGGCAAACCGTATGTGGTGATTTCGGAGGTTACCATTCCACTCTGCCAAATATTTTTCCACTCATTGCACTCTGAGTTGCACCTAGGACTGCTTAGTGTGCTTTTTGAGTACTGTTGCGGCACTGAGGCAACTGCGGGCGGAAAAGCGGAAGTGCGGGATCGCTGACACACATGACTCCTCCTGTCAAGGTTCAAGTCATAAACAACAAAAAGCTTTAATTAATTTCAACTCTCAACAAATTAATTAACATTTAGGCATTGAATATGTGATTATGAAAACTTTATATATGAAAATATTATGACAAATGAAACAATTAAACCTTTATGAATGATATTTACATCTACATTGTCGTAGCTGACCAATGGGCTAAGTTGGTGGAGAATGAACTTTATCTTTTGAACTAAGCAAAATTCTCATGTATTCTATGGAGGGTATGTTAGTAATTAACTGTTGAATTTCTATATTCAAAGTGTACGCAAGTAGGAGCGAGCAAATTCTCGATTCAACGTTTAATCTTGCCTAAAGGGCATTGGTAAACTACCAGTCGGGAACTGTGGGAGCGTTGTCTCCATGCTGGATCTGAAAAACTAATTCCCTATATAATGAATTCTACTCTATAAATGATGAAAGTCTATGTGAATGCAGCTTGCCGCTAACTTGGTGTAATGTTTTGTCTGTACAGAAGTGTATCTGTCGCCTTTATTACTCTTTCACCCTCACACATAAATCGGTACAATAAAGTCAGGGCTTCGTGTTTTCTTATTAGGCTGATCCGTGAAAAGACAGACAAACAATTATGCTAATGGAGGATTCTGAGTAATTTCTCGAATTTCATTCGCTCTCTCTCTCTGTCCTTTATCTGTGTACTATATGATTTACGTGAAATCAGCCTAGTAGAATCTCTGGTGGAGCCCTTCGTCTTAATATTCAGCGGCAGGCTTGCTAGAAAAAATCTTTACATTTGTTATTATTATTAAGCGCTGCATTCAGTTGGGAAAATCGATCGTTTGAACAATTCGTTCAGTTTACGACAGATCTAAAATTTCAGATGTGGACGAAGCCTTTTTGGACGATTTCAAAAAACTCAGAGATTTCAGGCTCTCTTCGTCACAGCTGAAACTTCCCAATTAATTACAGAGCCCAGACAATCATCAATGGTTCAGACAGAGAACTCATTCGTCATTCACTCTAGAATAAAATGGTCACAAACCTTATTTCTGAGGAAAATTGTATATTGAATCCATTTCTGTACATGTTCCGTTTTCTGTTGGTTCCAAGTCTCATGTAATTTTCTTTTACAGGTTTTTTCTTTCTCTTTACCTATCACGCTAGCGGCACAAACTTTCCTAGCTCGCTTTAGCGCGAAGAAGAGTAAATAAATCTCTTTTAGCAATCCGAAAATCTTCCAACCGATACTTCCGAAGCTGTTCGTCTCTCTCTCTATAATAACCATGGAGCATACATTTCTGTACCTCTGTTGTTCCAAAGAATAAACGTACTAGAAAAATACCTTGGCGTCGACGAGCTGTCGGCGCATATATTACTAGAAAATCTGATCAGATACTTTTCAAACGTAAATAAATGTGGATGATTTGATTGACCATTATTAGTTATTGCGTGGTAGAGGGTAATTTTCCGTGGGGAGATTACAATGCCCCTCGCAGCGAGCGAAGTTTGTGAGCTCAATTTTGATTCACCGAACACACTTCGCGAGCTATCTATTAGCGTGGATAACCCGGAAGTGATGATTGTCAGTCCTCCGACTGAAAAAGAATATTATATTTGAGACAGACGAAGAAAAGAAATGTTGAAGACAGAAGAAATGAAGAGACAGGTACCGCGGCTGTATTGCTTTTACGTGCATCTAGGTATTATATTTGCTGTGCACAACCAAGGAAGATGATCTTTCATGAACTGATGTCAGGGTCTACCCATTCGGGAACTTTCTTAAGCAGGGAAACCTTGGAAAACCTCTTAAGCCTAGACCCCCAGCCTACGGTACATAGAAGATAGGAAAGCCTATAGAAGAACAAAAATAATTTTGAAATTCATCTCTAAAGGAAAAACAGGGATCAATTTGTATCACGATTTGGAGAAGAGTGGTTTGTGCCTCTAGCAAAAAAAAAAAACGTTTTACAATAAATAACGTGAATTCTCGTTTTACAATCTTGCTCC
Organism: Schistocerca serialis cubense; assembly: GCF_023864345.2. Lineage (NCBI taxonomy): Eukaryota > Metazoa > Arthropoda > Insecta > Orthoptera > Acrididae > Schistocerca > Schistocerca serialis. The sequence goes on along the minus strand of NC_064638.1, from coordinate 647,189,364 downwards.
TGGTACAATATCTTGCGGTGTTAAATTCCCCCGGGTCTTGCATGTCCCCGACGTCCACATTTGTAGTCGGTCTTCTACGTGGCCCCCTTTGGAGTTGATCTTCTACGCGGCCCACAATGGGAAGAGTAGAAGGAACAGGGATACTCGAATTCACATGCAACATTCATTCCAAAAGAATTAGCAATGACCAAAAGGAAAACTCTTCCTGTAAGAGAACTGATTAGGTTGCACCGTCCAAGATTCTCCTTTTTGAAAGCAAAATCCTTATGGCTTCATGGATCCTTTTTGTTACGACGTACTTCAAGGAATTCAACCATTAACTAATGATGTTGTCAAAAGCATCATCCGATTTACTCCCTTTTGCATACTCCTTTTGACTTTGCCTCCCCGCTTGTGCTTATAAGTCCAAAAGTTCTAACACATTTTCTATCACTGATTTGTTCTTCGTAATTTAAAGGATTCATGTAACTTACTATAGATTTTGGATTCAAATCATCGAATAATGGAAAGTGTAGTTCATTTTATACCAAGACATCATCCATATTTCCTTGATAAGTCATATAATTTAGCTATACTGAAAACTTTTTATTCTAAATACATATATTTCTTCGCTTGAGTGCTGAAATGTAAAAGTTATTAGCATTGAGGAATGCGGATTCGCTTCTTTCAATTACTCTCTGATTCATACGGTGTTCATCCATGCTCATATAAGGAAATGGATTTTTCACACAAAATTCCCAAACGAACACGAACCATTAAATTACTACTGAATCTATGAATATTACTTTCTTTAATCATTCATTAATAAATTAAAAACTCTTAACTTCTAATTATAACACCTATTCCTGTTAGAGTTCAACATGAATCAGTTTATCCTCGCGTTTGGTGCGAGTCTCTTACAAAGCATATCTGTATCGTCTATATCGATTTTAATTCTCGCGCCGACGTCAACTGTTTTGCGCGGGAAATTATCTTTGCGGCGTTAACCGTCACTCACGGTTCACTACCACAACACATCCCTTCACACGTTTACACATGTAAGCGTTAACGTGAGATTATATATGAATATTCACTCGGAACCTCTTTTGATTATTCCGCGTCATTTGCGGGAAACATTTCATTCTTCTTGAAGGTCAGTTAGATCCTTAATCATTCTTGATGACATTAGCAATGCTAAAGTTCTATGTTCACCCAAACCACAGGTGAAGCCTATCTCCACTATCTTCTTTACAACACTCGATAATAATAGTTAGTCACTGATTAACTATTTCAATTTAAAGGTTTCTATCACTACACACACAGTTTATTGTTATGTTTTTTACGAGCGTTCATTTCTGTCACTCGGAACACCATTCCTCCCTATCTTCTAATCTTCATTATACTTTTTTAAGTCGTTATGAGAAAATAACCCTTTTATTTTGTTCGATCCCGGGTATGCTTTTGGCACGACCAACAATGGGGAGCAGTATGGGCTTGTAGAGGGTTCGATCAAACCCCATTTCAACATGCGATCTATTTCTTTTTGAACTTGAGCGTTTAACCTCCAGGGAACAGGATAGAAAGTTCTACAATACGTTTCGTGTGGCTTAACGTAGAGATGGCATATGTATCCCTTAATAACTCCTGGCCTTTCGTCAAACACGTTTTCATACACTAATAATAATTCTTTGAGCTGCTTCTTCTGCTCTTCAATAATGCAGTCGGATTCCTTTAACTTCTCATACACTAATTGACCGAAGTCTCCTTTGACTTGGAACTCATTATTTACGTGCTGTTTAGAATTTTGTGCAGTCCTGATTACTTGCACACTTATCCCACTATTATATTTTCTGGTAAGGCTTTCCTTTTTCAACAAGTCCAACTCAATTTCTTGTTTATTTACATTTAACCAAATTTTTCCTGTTTTAAAATCTATTCTGCATCCGTATTGACGTAGGCTGTCGACTCCTATAATGCAGTCTACCAACAAATTTTTTACAACAAGGAATGTGCTTAATATTGCTACATTTCCGACTTCTACACTAAGTAGTGACTGCACTTTTACATTAGCCGATCTAGCCCCAACGGCGCCTATTATTCTGCAATTTTGAACTGGAAAAATTGGTACTCGTCTTATATTTCTGATCTTGTTGAATAGAGCCTCCGAAATAACATTCGTGGTTGCAGCTGTGTCCAAAACCGCCACTATAGGTACAGTCTCCAAAATGACTTGCACTTCGGCTACTGCCACCTGTTCCTTATCCTCATCTTGGAGTTCTAAGTCCTCGGTCAATTCATCTGCCAGTAATCGTCCATCATTATACGTTAGCATGGGTACACATATCCTGTTGCCCCTCAACCAATTGTTGACCGCTCCTCCGGGGCACGAGTGGGTCCTTACAAGTTTGTTGGATTTTGATTCGCCTGGAGGTTGACATCGTCCGTCACTTCGGTAATTACCGGTTGATTCGTAGATGTCCGTCCCCACTGATGTTGGTTATTTGAATCTATTCCCCCCGGTTGATTCCACTTTCTATTACTGTTATTGTTCCAGGTTTGCGGTCTGAAATTCCTTTCGTTCCCCCATACGGGATTGTATCGTTTCCCATTCCTGTTGTTCCTTGGATAGCCCCTCGCAAGACTATTGCCGGTATTATTATTGAGATTTTGAGGGGTTTCTCCACTATTTATCGATCTCTGTGCGTTCCCTTGCCCACCATTTGGCGGAGGTTCTATCTCCCTATATTGGAATCTGTTGTTACGGGCTTTCTGGTTGCTCTCTTCTATAATGTCTATATGATCTAACGTCGTGAGGAACGACTCCAAGTCTTTATCGTTCCCGTAAATTAATTGATTCCGGATGTTAGTTGGTAATCTTGCCTTAAGTATGTTTATTATGTCTGGCAAAGGCATATGTCTGTCCCAATATCTAGTTTTATTTATATATTTTTCAAAATACTTCCTAAGGCTTCCTTTTGAAAAAGAGAAAGGCTCTGGGTAGAGCACCTCCTGCCTTAGGCGTTCCTGTACCCCTTCTGACCAGAATTTTGCTAAAAACGCTTTCTCAAAATCGTCACATGTCGAGCATACAGAAGTCATGTCCGAGGCCCAGATCGCCCCCGAACCTTGTATATACCCCGTAACGAAACTGATCTTCTGCCACTCCGACCAATTTCTGGGTAGCACTCCTCTAAAACTTCGGATAAAAACAATCGGATGAACCCCCCTTTTGTCAGTGTTAAAAATCTGAAATTGCCGATGCTTTATCATTTTTTCTTCAGCATGGTAAAGACTTTCGTAATCTCCGTCAGATAAAACTTCACGCGAACAACTAGCTCGTGGCAATTTAATATTCGAGTTACTCACACAAGTCGGTATTGTGTGCGAATGTGCAGTAACTGGCTCTATCGTCGCTGCCGACTTCTGCTGCTGGCCTGTATTCCTTTGTTCTGAGCCTTGTTGTGAAACGCGTATCGACTCTGCTATCGTTTGTTTCCAATGCTCGAAATCAGCCCCTAACTGCTGTCGCACTTCCTCAAGTCCTTTCGCAAACAAATTCTCTTCCTGTTTGCCACATAGACTCTAGAATGCTGCTTTAACATTTTGCTCAACGTTTTCACACATTAGCCTTTTGTTTTCTAATGTGATTTCGGATAATTTACCCGTTAATACATTAATCTGGTGATCTATAACGTCTTGACGTTCTGTCAGATGTTCCACACTTTCCTTTAGGTTCGTCTGCGTACGTGCCAATTCAGGAAGTTGCGCAATTGCACATGACATGGCATCTTGTTTTTGTACTAACTGCGGAACCATTTCCATCTGTTCGCGTACGGTATCTATCTTAATCGCCACATACTCCTTCATTTCTACACGTACGCGGTGAGCAGATTCCTCACATTGAGCTTTCACCAATTCTATTTGTGCAGTTAATTTTCGTTCCGTCTCTTCGGCCTGATCTTTAAGTTCCTTTGTCTTCGCCTCTATCCGCTGCTCTAATTCGGAAAAACTGTCGTGTAACTGCTGCTTAATCTCAGCTTTCAGATTTTCCTGCCCCTCATTAACTGAGGCGAACTTCGCGTTAATGTCAATTTTTAGATTTTCTTGCCCCTCAGTAACTGAGGCTAATTTCGTATTCATATTATTCATGGTTTCAGTTAACATCTGCATCTGCCTCATGATAATGACCAATGGATCTAATCCATATTGCGTACTTGCTGTTACATCTCCAGCCGTGTCTACAGGGCGTTCTATCGCGCTATCTGTAGCGATCGGTTCTACAACACTTCTTACTGCATCACTATTATCCGTGCTAACAGCTGAAGGCTGTCGCGTGTTGCTCTGCTCTGCTTGACTCATCTTAAACATTGCCCTAGTTAAAACCATATAAATGTTCTATCGTCAATATGTATATATCTCCCTTCACACAAGAATACTTCTGTGGCTACTTTCTTATAGTATATACAGGTAAATGCAAGCTAACAGCTGAAGGCTGTTGCGTGTTGCTCTGCTCTGCTTGACTCATCTTAAACATTGCCCTAGTTAAAGCCATATAAATGTTCTATCGTCAATATGTATATATCTCCCTTCGCACAAGAATACTTCTGTGGCTACTTTCTTATAGTATATACAGGTAAATGCAAGTAGGGCAGGTCAATCAAGCTTCGCCTGGCATGAACACAATTATTAAATGTTGAAATCTACGTCTACTTCCTCAATACTAGCAACCATTATTAAAAATTTTATATCTGACCTTCAAATTTCTGCGCCGAGCGTGCTGGTTTTATTTGTAGATGCCCTTAATTTGGCTGCGAGTATTTCTTCTCTTTTCCAAGTTAAGTTGTCTCGTCGTAGTTCACATGAAACAGAGAACAAAATTATTTTAACAACGTCCAAAAACGTGTCCTGTCACGGATTGGCCATTATAATGAATTCTACTCTGTAAATGATGAAAGTCTATGTGAATGCAGCTTGCCGCTAACTTGGTGTAATGTTTTGTCTGTACAGAAGTGTATCTGTCGCCTTTATTACTCTTTCACCCTCACACATAAATCGGTACAATAAAGTCAGGGCTTCGTGTTTTCTTATTAGGCTGATCCGTGAAAAGACAGACAAACAATTATGCTAATGGAGGATTCTGAGTAATTTCTCGAATTTCATTCGCTCTCTCTCTCTCTCTCTCTCTCTCTCTCTGTCCTTTATCTGTGTACTATATGATTTACGTGAAATCAGCCTAGTAGAATCTCTGGTGGAGCCCTTCGTCTTAATATTCAGCGGCAGGCTTGCTAGAAAAGATCTTTACATTTGTTATTATTATTAAGCGCTGCATTCAGTTGGGAAAATCGATCGTTTGAACAATTCGTTCAGTTTACGACAGATCTAAAATTTCAGATGTGGACGAAGCCTTTTTGGACGATTTCAAAAAACTCAGAGATTGCAGGCTCTCTTCGTCACAGCTGAAACTTCCCAATTAATTACAGAGCCCAGACAATCATCAATGGTTCAGACAGAGAACTCATTCGTCATTCACTCTAGAATAAAATGGTCACAAACCTTATTTCTGAGGAAAATTGTATATTGAATCCATTTCCGTACATGTTCCGTTTTCTGTTGGTTCCAAGTCTCATGTAATTTTCTTTTACAGGTTTTTTCTTTCTCTTTACCTATCACGCTAGCGGCACAAACTTTCCTAGCTCGCTTTAGCGCGAAGAAGAGTAAATAAATCTCTTTTAGCAATCGCCGGGATGGTTCCTTTGAAAGGGCACGGCCGATTTCCTTCCCAATCCTTCCCTAACCCGAGCTTGCGCTCCGTCTCTAATGACCTCGTTGTCGACGGGACGTTAAACACTAACCACCACCACCACCACTCTTTTAGCAATCCGAAAATCTTCCAACCGATACTTCCGAAGCTGTTCCTCTCTCTCTCTATAATAACCATGGAGCATACATTTCTGTACCTCTGTTGTTCCAAAGAATAGACGTACTAGAAAAATACCTTGGCGTCGACGAGCTGTAGGCGCATATATTACTAGAAAATCTGATCAGATACTTTTCAAACGTAAATAAATGTGGATGATTTGATTGACCATTATTAATTATTGCGTGGTAGAGGGTAATTTTCCGTGGGGAGATTACACCTACTCTGGCCTTTACTTAATTCAACCAGTCTTAACTTTCCTGTGTTCCGTAGAACGCCGAATGTTCCCTAGTCGAAATTAATGGCAATTGCACACTCGCTATGGGATGGAGCGACGTGCACAAATCTCAGCCCGCAAAAATTCCTGCTGGAATATGAACTACCGCTTGTATTTGTCACCGTGATAGGTGAAGTGTACCACTCTCACTTCGCAAACGTAAAGTTTGAGTCTCAACGTTTTCGCTAATTTTACTACATGCACGTGTGTGGCCCGCTGCGAGACGAGAGCTGTCTGTGTGTTAATTTAATTCTCAATGTGCTTTTATATGACGTTACTGTCCCCACTGCGATTCTACAATGTCACACAGTATGGCTTCGGCCAACTGCTTCCTCGTTACAGGTGAATTCTTATTTTTCTTGGACGGCTCGCCGCTAGCCTCGTTAATGTAGTATCACCATTTACCCACGGTCTCGTTTGTGCTTATTCCATAAGGTATTATGTTGTACACGCCTTATTTCTTTCTGCACTGCAGCTGGGCCTTCTTTTGTTAATGTTCATTGGGGTTTCCCAATGCCATTAGCCACGTGCGCTGGTCTCCAACCTGCCCCTATCGTTATAAGGGTAGATATTGTTTTGTTATTCGGCACATGAGATTACTTCCTGTTGACAATATAGAGTTATTTTCTGGGAATTTCATTCTGTATCGTACGTATGAACCTTATGTAAGGTCCGAAAAATGCGGATACCTTACAATATTTTAGGCAGCAGTTTTCTCCACATATAAGGTCGTTGGGGAGGGGACCGACGACCGCTATCTCAAATTAGGCCCATCCTGAATTTCTCCTCCGCTTCCCTGGCACCAAAGCTTGTAGCTTATCACCCTGACTCGTTTTGAAAGCTGGAAACATACTCATTGATTGCGCGATGTCCTAAAAATTATCCAGAGTGGTGAAACTGGCATCGTCTTTCGGAGAGCCGGTAGCTCGAGTTCTTTCAGACTGGTCCGAGTTGCCTCTGATTTCCAGGGCGGAGTGTCTGGGCAAAATGTTTGTAAGTTTGTTTAAAGTAAAGGATTACGTGATTGACTCAAGTAATAATGAACTTCTAGGAACTATTTGGTCTATCATTGATAGAGATTTTAATATTCTGCCTGGCTCGAGAACCAGTAAATTTTGGCCGTCTATTTGCAGAGAGCTTAGAAGAGTGTTGTTTTATCTTGACTCTTGGTTGGGACACTAAGGGCAACAAAACTCTGAGCTAGGAAGCAAAGTGATGTTGACTCGGTCAGGTCGGAAAGCTGTATAGACTAATGATGGAGATCTGAAGCGAGAAATTCATCCTTCGTACTGGCAGTGACAGTATTTGTGGAGCAGATGTTGCCTGCAATTGCTGAGGTCGCACTGATACTTTTTGCCACTTAGTATTTGTAACTTACGGTTGCAAAGCGAGGCTAGATGTCACTTATGAGACAGGAGTAGGCACGTTTTAAGTTAAAGCGCTAGGGATCTTGTTTTAAACCACGTTCTGGCAGTAGATAACCTAACCATGACTGAATTACTTTGGTTCCAACATGTGTTTTCCTAATATCACCTGAACGACGGAGTCATCATGCCTAAGGCAAAACCATGTACTTAAATTTACTTGAATGACCTCATGAGTTAGTTACCAGACGATCTTCTTTCCTTCTCCACAGCCTTTGCGACTCAGTTTTTGGCAACTGCGTAACTATACGGATTTCACGTTACGATTGCTACACAGCTCTAGTGTGTGTAGTGTGTGAGTGTGTCAACTATTACGTTTTTGTTATGTGACGCTTTTCCGTGAAATATTTTGTCACACATTATGGCCTCAGTTACCACTCCTTCACTGCAGTATTTAAAGATGAGCCAATTTATCCCTCTTAGCACTATTAATTTCAAGGACAATCACAGCCTCGATTCACTTGTTAGTGCCACCCTTCCTCTTTTCCTTTCCTTTCCCGCATTTTATTAAATACGTGAGTTGTAGGTAGGAACAAGGGGGGGAGACGGGGAGAGCTATCGGCACATTGAGCGGGTTAATTCGATTGTCGGGTCAAAGGCGCTGTATATGTTTAGCTGTTGTCTTGCCCATTGGTGCCTTGAAAATTTTATCTCCTCTGCATTTGTTGTTAATGCACGAATTTCACATTTTAAGTTAGGATAACCTGAATGTAGTTTTGAAAGCGAGAATACCATGAGTAGGGAAATGACATAGGACTAGGCCCCTGCAAATATCATTTATCCTTGAACAAAAAAAATTATATATATATATATATATATATATATATATATATATATATAACAAGTCCCCTTCGAAAAACAGTTAAGAAAATTAAAGTTGATTTGACTTTGCAAAGATGAAGGCGTTCAAAATGGTGAGTAACTCAGCCGTCGAATTAGAATAATAATAATATCAAACCAATTCAAGGAATAAAATCTTAGCAATGTTGAGGTTTAAAGGTTTAAATTTAACAGTTTTAAATAAACCATGCAATTAAAATAAATGAAACAGTTCTAGATAAATTTCTTCAGAACATTAGGTAGAGCCATAAAAGATTAACATCAAATGATGTAGGAAAACTTAGAACAAGTTTACAATATGTGTTGAATATTAAAGGGAAAACGTCTTGTGCGAAGCCAGTTAATCAAAGGGCTCTTGTCCGACAGCAAAATTTCATGTAAAGTGCGAGGCAGACAACACAGGATACTCAGATTGAGCACAGACAGCCAGAACGCACGAATGCAAATAAACAGCAAGGCGCGCTCACGGCTGCATGTAAGCCAGGCCCACGCGGCGAGTAGCCGCCGACACGAAACACTCTCCCAGAAACTTGGTAAATGCTCTTAACAACAAGAAAGGTTGGTAACCGAATTATACTGCAAGTAAGGTTATGGTTTAACCATGCGTGCACCTATAGATCGTTTCCAATCAGTTCATACACCCTAAAAAATAAGCTTCGCTAACAGACAACTACAGAAGAAATCTGTAATTTCTTCCAGGAAGGAATGTAATAAGCAACGCAATAGTAATACCAGATCCCGGCAGCTTCTAAAACGTCGTGAAAACAAATATTAAACCATGAAACATCTGGTTTTCTTGCACAAGTGTTTCAAAACTGACACTTTTTTTTCAACTGGATAAAGCGTAGACCTATGATAGATTTATGCATGATAACTGAGCACATTACATAATTATAGCATCATTAATCATGGCAATTTTTTTAAGAGAGAACGCTGGACACCAGATTAAGACTACTTCAAAATCACACAGAACAGACAGGACACTGCTGTTGCCCCCAGCTCCACGTGAATTTAGTGCTGTGCAAGGTTATGAGTGAAAGATAATGAAAATGATGCAGTGTTTATGAAGTTCTATTCCATATTTAACTACTTATGACGCATTTTAAAACGTTGTCACCAAGTTGATTAAAATTTTCTTAGGAATTGGACTGATGACCCGGTTGTTGTATGCCCTGTTCATGCAACCAAACAACTACACGATTTACAGAAAGAGGACTAATACGATTATCCTAACTTAGAACTTAGCCTGTTTAAGTTCGACAATATCCTGTAGCACTGACGATCCACAGTGGCTCTAAGCAGGGAATAAGTAAGCGATATTTCTTCTGTACATGGAGGTTGGCGTACCTAGAGGCACGTGCTTATTTCCTGGTTTTTGAATCTCCTGACCAATTTCACAATCACAGAAGAAACATGCACTGTAGCCTATCATAAACAGTTTTCGTCATTTTCTACTGCTTTTTGTTGTTGAGAAACAAGAGGTTGTGTTTTGTGCAGAATTTGTATTTATTACGGGTTCTGTATATTTAAAAGCTGTATAATAGATTCCAGTTATGTTGGAGATATTGTCAACTCTTCAATTACAGAGTTTTGTGGTGAGTAAAATTTTGTATATTTCCAAAACTACTTACATAGCGCGTGTGCGGTAAAGACTTACTTTAAAGAACAGATCCTCTGTCTCCAAAATGGAAATTTGTGTTAGCTGCCAATTATTTCTGTTTCATAATATTTTTAATTTTTAACGTTTCTTATAAGACTTCTTAATTTCATTTGTCTTACTAATTATTCATAATCAGTAGAATAATAATGTAACACATACACTATTAGATGCAGTGTTGACAAAATTTTCTCAATGCAACACTTTTAAATCTGAGTGGAGTATTTGTTCCTATGTACATGACCATGTAGTACCTTGGAGCTGTTTTTTACATTTGGAGAAACCTTTCCTTTTGGAGTAATGTTTTTAACTCCAGAAAACGACTGCAGGACGCATAAAGTGGATACTATTATTTCTAATGGAGTAAGAAAATATATTAAACTTGTAGTACCGGTCTGGCTGGAGACGAAAATCTGAAAAATGTTTCGAGGTACAACGCTGTCACCTATTTCAAAATTTTTACAGGCGTTATTTCACTTCCATATAGCATGCCATGGTAACATCTTCAAAAATGTATTTCTCTAATTTTAGCAGTAACAGATGCTAAGATGCTATACACTTTGATTCATGGACCATCATCTCAAAAACGCAATCAGAATTACTTAAGAAACTATATTTATCCGTCACAGTTGACTTCTACCAGAATCATGTACTTGGCAAAGACCGAACATAAAATTTAAATTAAAACATTTCAACAATGAGAACACTGGCGTATCTTAATGGGTTGAAAATTAAAGCACGCATGAAACATGATAGACGAATTTATAGTAAAGACACACTGTACTGGACTCAAAATTAAGAAAAAATAGTATCGCAAAACCGGCAGTAAGTGAGGTACGTTATCTCTAACTTGATTCAAGCTGTCAGATTTTAGTATTCTGATTCTTCAACTGTTTCAGCCTGCAAAGCTTGGTGATGGTGGGGGAGGGGGGCGGGGCATACCGACAAACGACTTTCAAAAAATTTTCAAATGAATGTGAATTCCTAAGGCACCAAACTGCTGAGGTCATCGGTCCGAAGACTTACACACTACTTAAACCAACTAAAGCTAATTTACGCTAGGAACAACAAACACCCATTCCCGAGGGAGGACTCGAACCTCCGGTAGCAGAGGTCGCGTAATCCGTGACATGGCGCCTCTAACCGCGCGGCCACCCCACGCGGCAAACGCCGTTCAATCCAGATTTGTCAGAAATGTAAGGGACATACCCTCTGCCGTGAATATAGTCTGAAGCAAGTTCGTAGTAATGGAACGCATGTCGTAGTGGACTAGAAGATGAAAATAAAACTCTTATGCTAATGTGTAATACATAAAGCAATACTTAATGGAACATAAATACGTCGAGTGCATTTCTGAAAGTTTGGAAATACACGCAACTTAATGTCAGTGTTTTATTATTTCCAGTACTTTTAAAACTTGCACAGCGTGCTCGCGCAGTTATAAAAAATGTTTCTACTTTAATTCTAAACTGTTAACAGATAATGCTTCACGAAAACATAGGCAGTGCGTATGAGAAATCATAGGGCCCGTAGCTTGCGCCACATGTACTACAAATGCATAGATCGTCTCTCAGAGTATTCAGTGCCTCGTGTGACAAAAAAGACATGCAGCCATGAAACTATAGCCTAGTTGTTGAAAAATAATAGCTCAGCGAGTAGCGACAACTGGCGAGAAAGACTACAGAAGAGAAGATGAAGCTTATTTTTTCTACGTCAGTTTTAATACCTCTACACAGCACGAATCTATCCATTGTGATAGGTAACTACACACTGGGGTACCGAAGCTGTTCTAGTTTCTTAGAAACGTGCCGAAGTTGCAGGAAATACTATTGATCACTTATATTAAATATATGCAAATAACTGTTATTTCATTAGCAGTTGTGTAGGTCTCTTGAAATTTGTCAATAATTTACGTAATTCTGTATATACAGTGACTTGCCCCATTTCGTTGTTACCAATTTCCACAACATTCGTGTCTAAACCTTTCCTTTCTCCATACAGCGGCTTTAAGTGTCGCTTTGCTTGCACACAGTTACGTACGGAATCTGGAATGGGTTCACTGACTTGTCTGTTTATATTGGTTTGTCACTGTTTAGACGCCTGCCGTGATTGTTATTACTTGTTCTTATTGAAATTGTCCAAGAAACACACCACCCTGAACTTCACCACTGACAAACCAAGCTCAAGTTGTAATTATGGCAAGTAGTTCCTCCTTCAAAGACGTCGGTCCATAGAGCGCATCTGGTAGTATAAGGGCCTCTTCTTAGCGTTACGCCGAAGCGCCGAAGACGTGTAAACTCACCCTCCCACTCATCACCATTAAATTTCTCTTAGTCTCTTCACTATTTTCAAAAGCTTCGAGAGGTGTAAGATACAAAAAAGAAAATCTTTTTACTTATCTTCATTTTCTTCTTGTTGGGTGCCGTTGTTGTGTCTAGGGTACGTTCTTGAGGCTGAAATTTTGATTTAACGTTGTTTGTTCCCGATGATTAAATACCCAATGAACATTTGCCGATACTACTCTTGAATTTTATTCTTTGTCACATTTTTCAATATCACACTGTTTTTACAATTTCCACTTCTGTCACGCAACAAATTACTCTATTAGTGACAATCCACCAGAGGCTTGCCCACTACTGCTTACGTTCTGTGGTACTCACAATATTCTAAAGAGATTACAAAGCAAAATAGTTTACAAACTTTCTTGATAAAAGAAGAATATTCGCTACTAAAATATATCATTATGTTGGAAATGAGTCCAAAAATAAAATTAATAATTAGTGTTAGATTGTGCAATAAATAATATGAATTAAATATGCCAGAATTTCTAATTTCAGATATTTCTAAAAGAAGAATAATTTTAACCGTACATACAAATTAATTTAGTTTTATACATTTTAGTCTGAAATATAAAACATGGTATACAAAATCAAATGAAATTCTTTCATGAAACAGCCTAGAATGTTCACCTATATCAGATTCGGTATTGATCCTGGTATCGGCTACTTCCATAAAAAAAGATTACGTCAGAAAAGGGTGTCCCATTACAGACGGAAACATCGGATGTGGCGAATGTGATCGTGAATGTAGGTAACAGAGTGGAAGCTACGTTGGATGCAGTATACAGAGAAGCCTCATGTTTCTCCAGTAGTCAAAACTTGGGAAAATGGAACAAAATTGGTATAGCAACTGCGGTATTATCTGTAGGCGTCATCAGGACACGAACAGCGGGAATACAGCGATGTGAATGCAGTGGGAAACCACCACATTGTCTTCCCATGGTATATACGGTTTTCTCCTAAAAAAATTACTGTGTTCTCCTTCGTAAAGTATCCAGGAGTTTAAAGGAATCCCCTGTACGGACATTTTTATAATGGGTCAATTAATAGTGGAATTGGAGTAGGGATAATAATAAAAAAGGAAACTGGCTGCGGAATGAAGAGTTATATGCAGTAGACAGAGATATTGAAATTAAAGTTTATCATCAGGTTGATGACTATGTAAAAAAACGTAAAGAGAGTGGGAATCATAATGGGAAACCTGTTCCAGTCTTAACTGAAGGTAAGAAACAAAAACTGGCTGATGAGTATGGCCTCGGCAAGCGAAAGAGAGGGAAAAAAGATTAATAGAATTCTATACTAGGCACTGGTTAGTCATTTCTAGCTCACTTATTATCCAGGAATTTAGAAAGTCTGAAGAAGATTATAAGGCGGAAAGACTTCATTAGACAATTAGGTAACTGAAACATAAATGAACAGTGACATAAAAAATAATATTACCCACTGCATCGTGTATGTATTTATAGTTGTACATATAACTGAATTTAAGACATTATTTGTAGTATCGTGCTTTTTAATAGTTGTGACTTCCCATGCATCTGAGCAACTATGTCACACTATAACTGAGGATGGTCCGTATGTGACCGAATCCAGTAATTTAATAAAGTGGCAATATAACTGTGAGAAAACTATGATTTTCCAAAAATCTCAATAAGCTAAAAATCATCACTTCCTCAAAATACTGTGAATGTAGTAGCCAGCCTCTGAATAAAGAAGGAATAAATAGAGACGAAATTCACAGCTTAATCAGTTAGTAACAAACGCTTTAAAAATACAATACCTTGTCGGAGAGTAGCAGGAAAAACTGAATGTAGATTAGGAGAACAAAGTTTACTTTTAGGAGAAGCAGTGGTACCTGAGTGGTAAGTTTAGCAGTAGAGTTGATGTTGGAAGGCATTTTTAGGAAAAAGTGAGGAAACATAACATTTGCAAAATGGGAGAAGGCTGCTGATAGTGTGGAAAGGAATAAAAAGTCCATTCGTGGACAATGAATCAACGACAGGGATGGCATGGTAATCAATTCAAAATGGTTCAAAGGGCTCTGAGCACTGTGGGACTTAACGTCTGAGGTCATCAGTCCCCTAGAACTTAGAACTAGTTAAACCTAACTAACCTAAAGACATCACACACATCATGCCCGAGGCCGGATTCGAAACTGCGACCGTAGCGGTCGCGCGGTTCCAGGCTGTAGCGTCTAGAACCGCTCGGCCAGTCTGGCCGGCTGGTAATCAGTTAATGAGTAATCTGTATAGGAAGCAGACTGGTGTAGCGAGCAATGACGAAATGACACAAGAGGACAAAATAGGGAAAGATGTAAGGCACGAATGTTTATAGTTAACTGAGATATTTAGTTTTTATAAAGTAGAGTTTGTGACGAAAGTAGGCTACAAGACTATTTCGATTTGGGTTATTTGTCACGGACAGGAAAATCAACATTACATGGTTCGCTGATGACATTGTTGTAGCGGGCCGAAAGTAAACAGAGTGTGGCCCGTGTCCAAAATGAAGTAGAACATGTCCTATCTGATAGCTATAGCGTGCCTATAAACGAAATTGAAAGTAACATAACAGCGTGGACTTTCTAGATGACTAAATGCTAAAGTTCGAGGAGAAACTCCTCAAAAGTTGGACGAAGATTCCAATTTCTAACGTAGAACGGATAAAGAATGAAGATTAAAAAAGCCGCCCTAAAGTATATACTACAATACATTTACCAAAACTGGATTACAGAATTTAAATCATCAAGGTGCATTTCGAATGTTTCTCTCGCGATTTTAGATAACAAGAGTCATTGTTTTTGGAACTGCTGGTAATGAGTAATGTCTTTCGGACAGGCTGAAGCTGGTCTTAGGGCAGCGTCTGAAAATGCCGGTTAGCTCTGTGTACCAGAGGTTTGGGGGCATGGCTTCTACAGAGTTCTGATCTTTATAGGCCCCTCGAAGGCTCAGTCCCTTCAGTCTAGCTGTGCTGCATATCAATGTCATGTCTACATCACAGGCAGAGCTTGGGAGACATCGTAATCGATTTTGTCCTAATCAGCTGAAGTCCATATTTGGTGGGTTTTATATTACAGCTTAGGCTTCGTCCTATGACTATGAGCTGTTTCAAAACACTACTACATTGAATATCTCTCGAACACGCGTCGTTATTGGTACCATTTGTTCCAAAAGAATGGCGAGAATCGTCATATTGGTGGATAGAGAATGTTTGTGTTTCGCTATTTCTGTATTATAACTTGCATGTTATTAAAATATGTCACTTTAAGGCAATGGCGCATCGAAGTATCATAAACGCTTCGTTCTCAATGCGATTTGTTACAACCGAATGTCAGTTAAACCGGTTCCCGTCAGATCACCGAAGTTAAGCGCTTTCGGCCTGGGCTAGTACTTGGATGGGTGACCATACGGTTTGCCTAGCGCTTTTGACAAGAGCGGTACACTCAGCCCTTGTGAGGTAAACTGAGGAGCTACTTGACTGAGAAGCGGCGGCTCCGGTCTCGTAGACTGACATACGACCGGGAGAGCGACGTGACCACATGTCCCTCCATATCCGCATCCAGTGACGCCTGTGGGCTAAGGATGATACGGCGGCTGGTCGGTACCGTTCGCCCTTCCAAGGCCAGACTGAGTTTAGTTTAGTTTAGAATGTCAGTGAATGACATATGGCAGTTAATGCCTTACAGAACCACACAATATGAGACATGCTCCTGCCTTTCCTATATTGTTTTAAAATTCACATTCGAGTCGTCTGAAAGGTGCTGGGACTTTCTTACTAGCTTAATAGAAGAACGTTCTGTAATGTTAGATGTCGGTTACACATATACCATTGTTCGAACATGCCAGGGAATAAGATCGAACTGCGCGATTGTTTTTTCGTCATTGTTTGATTTGATAGAAATTCAGTATCTGTTTATTTATCTAATAATCACAGTCATAGCACAAAACTCGTGACGCCACGCAGACATTACCGTTTCGTTGCGCGAACTCATTGGCACCACGGATTGAAGACACACAAAACATTAAACGTCTCAAATTGAGAACATAAACCACGAAACACATTAAGAAACGAATCTATCATAAACAGCATTAAAGATATCCTCAAACACTTCATTAATACAATCTTTGTGATAAAGTATCGGGAAATGTGATGTTCGTAGACACATTCATCGAGGTGACTAAAGTCGTGGAACAGGAATAGGCAAATATGCAGATGGCGGTAGTATCGCGTACGCAAGGTACAAAAGTACTGTGCGTTGGTGATGTCATCTGTGCTCAAGTGAGTCATGTGATAAGGTTCCCGACATGATTGTGACTGCACGATAGGAATTAACAGATTTTTAACGAGGAATTTTAGTTGAAGATAGACGCATGGGACATTTCATTTCTAAAGTCGTTCGGGAATTCAATATTCCGAGATCCTAAGTGTCAAGAGTACGTTGGACAACACCGGGGCGACGGCCTTCACTTCGCAACCGAGAACAGCGACGTTTGCGTAGAGTCATCTGTGCTAACAGACAATCATCACTGCGTGAAATAGTCACATAAATCAATGTGGGACGTATGGCAAACGTATCCGTGAGGACAGTGCGGCGAAATCTGGCGTTAACGTGCTATGGCAGCAGACGATCGACGCGAGTGCCTTAGATAATAGCACGACAGCGCCTGCAGCGCCTCTTCTGGGCTTGTGACCGTATCGGTTCATCCTAGATGATTGGAGAACCGAGGTCTGGTCAGATAAGTCCCGATTCCAGTTTGTACCAGCTGATGGTAAGGTACGAATGTGGAGCAGACTCCACGAATCTATGGACACCTGTTGTCAAAGAGGGAATTTTCGCAGCTGGTGGTGGCTCCATAATGATGTGTTTACATCGAACAGACTGGTTCCTGGTTGTATTCGGCTACTTGGAGACCATTTTCAACCACTTACGAACGTCTTGTTCCCAAGAAAATGAACCTTGTCAGGCAGCCACAAACGTTCGCGACTGGTTTGAAGAACATCCGGACAATTCTAGCGAATGAATTGGCCACCAGGATCGCCCGATATGAATCCAGTCGAGTCTTTAGGGGACGTAATGGAGAAAAATTTTTTTTGGAAATTTTTGGTAAGGTCTTATGGGACCAAATTGCTGAAATCATCGGTCCGTAAGCTTACATACTACTTAATATAAATTAAAGTAGAGTAAAAATCGTAGAGGGAGACCAAGAGATGAATACACTAAGCAGATTCAGAAGGATGTAGGTTGCAGTAGGTACTGGGAGATGATGAAGCTTGCACAGGATAGGGTAGTATGGAGAGCTGCATCAAACCGGTCTCAGGACTGAGGACCACAACAACAACAACAACAGATCCGTCAGTCTGTTAAGACCATTTTTTCGCAGGTACGAGTGGACTAATCACTGAAAACTTGTGCCAAGTAGTAATATCTACCGCCTCTACGCGGTCTAAAAAAATTAAGTTTCTACGACAATGCAAGCAAATGATAAATTATGTGAAATACACTGTAGGCAAAAATCACTACACCAAAAATTAATTAATCCAGAGTGATCAAATATCGGGAATATACTTGTCTAGGTAACATATTTGATTCCCATTGCAAGATAAAAGTTTCATGTAAGCGAGAGCTAATCCACTGCAAAATTGAAATGTTGGTACATCAATAGGCGGTGTAAGCAACAGAATGTTAAATGCAAGCATGCAAACGTGCGTGCATTATGCTGTAGAGGTAGCGGATGTCAGTTTGTGGGGTGAAGTTCCATACCTGTTGCACTTGCTCGTTCAATACAGGGTCGATTAATGCTGTTTGTGGATGATGCTGGAGTTGTCGTCCGAGGATGATCGACTTGTGCACGATTGGAGACAGATCTGGTGATCGAGCAGACCAAATCAATGTGTCGACATTCTGTAGAGCACGTTGCATTAGAGCAGCGGTATGTGGACGAGCTTTATCCCGTTGGAGAACTCTCGCCTGGTATGTTACCCATGAACGGCAGCACAACAGGTCGAAACTCCAGACTGACGAACAGTTGTGCAGACAGGGTGCGTGGGATAACTAAGAGAGTGCTCCTGCTGTCATACGAATTCACCAGACCATAGCTGCTGGTCAAGGTCCAGGGTTATAGCACGCAGACAGGTTGTTGCGCAGGCCCTCAGCTGGCCTCCTTTTAACTAACACACGGCCATCACTGGCACCGAAGCAGAACCATCGGTAGTCAGAAAACACAACAGATCTTCACTATGCTCTCCAATGAGCTCTCGTTTGACACCACTGTAGTCGCAAATAGCGGTGGTTTTTAGTTAGTAGAATACCTGCTACCGGGCGTCTGGCTCGGAACTGTCCTTCAAGTAACCGATTTGTAACTGCTGCTCAAATTGCTGCTGCAGATGCAGTACGATGCGCCGCATTAACACGTCACACATGATGGTCTTCCCTCCCGGTAGTGCCATGTGGTCGTCCGGAGCCAGGTCTTCTTGAGACCTTACACTGCCGTGAGCTCCGCTGTCAGGAATCATGTACAGTGGCTACATTCCTCCGAAGTGTTTCTGCAATATCGCAAAACGACCATCCAGCTTCTCGTAGCCCTATTACGTGACCTCGCTCACACTCAGTGACATGTTGATAATGGCGTCTTTGTGCCGCCATGTATTTTAAGCAAAGATGATTCGCTGCATCATGGTGGGGCTACTGGCGCTATTCTTATGCGACTGTCTCGAAATCTGAACAGACATCGTCTTTCGGATTTAGAAACGCACCTATCAACATTCCTCTTTCTTGGTACAAAAATGTGTGTGAAATCTTACGGGACTTAACTGCTAAGTCATCAGTTCCTAAGCTCACGCACTACTTAACCTAAATTATCCTAAGGACAAACACAAACACCCGTGCCCCAGGAAGGACTCGAACCTACGCCGGGACAAGCCGCACAGTCTACGATTGCAGCGCCTCAGACCTCCCGGCTAATCCCGCGCGGCCCTCTTTCTTGGTGTTGCGAGTTTTTTCCTGTTATCTTGCCAGTATCGATATCGACAACAGGTTAAAATCGTCATAATTGTCTATTCCCGCGGTGGATGAACTATCTACATACATATGTAAGTCACTACGGAACCATCAGTGCTTGAGTCCTACTCGCACTTATCCGGATATTCCAAACGTTTCGTATATATACAGCTCCCACTTCGGTCACTTTCACTCCTAGCCATGCCCTGAATATACTACAACGTTGGTCAAAATTGGCGATAATGAGCTTAGGCGGTCTCCTTTTAGGGTTGGATGACCAATACACGGTGAAACTGAGTCCAGATAAAGTCCTATGAGTGTGATATACTAACGAGAACTGAACAAATCCTACGATACACATAACTGCTTTAGACGTGTGACCATCTACGCAACTTCTACGTAAATAGAGCCCATTGCGGTGAATAGACTGTGTACTTTATTTTTTTCATGTAGTAGTGAAATGAATGCCTTAAATATTCCTTCGCTTCTTTTCAGAGCAACGCTTTATTTGGCCCTCTCTCGTTCTCAATCCCTTTCTTCTTTTTGTATTCTTTGCACCCACTTTTCCTTCCGGCATCTCTATGAAACGAATTCTTCGCAGGGAAATTAATTTCCACAGCTCGTAAATCAGTGGGAAACGAACTCTTTTTTTCTTCCTTTTTGTGTGAAATCGATGCTACTTTGCAACAGCTGCATGAATTCGGCGTGCAAACTGGGTTACGCCCATGCTTTGGCACGACGCCTAGGTACTGCGCGCGCCGCAAGGCTTGCCAAACCCTAGCCTTTTTTTTTAATGATGATAAATGGAAGTACATGAATGTGTTTCTTTTGGGGGAACTGCTAGCCAAGCCTGCAGTTTGCGCTGTTGTATTCGACCACAAACGGTCGCTCTGCAATGTCCTCAAAAATTTACATGTGTCGGTCGTTATCAGAACAGTGTTCTGTGAAGTTTTGAGTCGGAGGTAAATGAATTTCAACGTGGACAAATTGTTTGTGTGGTGAGTACTTGCGTTCCTAAGGGAAAGAAACTGTTTGTTCTTTCAAGAGGCACCATATGGAAGATAAAGTGCAGAAACATAACCCGCTAAGTAACAAAGCAGACGAAAGCATGTGTGGCGTGATCGTGACAGACGGTCACTGAGAAGGACTGTAACGAAAAATAAGGTGATGACAGTGCAAAAGTTACTGCAGTACTAACTGTCGCACATGGGAATCCTGCCAACACCAAAACAACACGAAGTGATCTCTATAAACAGGTGTCAGCAAAGTGAGCTGGAATTCCCTAACCATTCATCAGTGATGTAAATTTCCATTAAGGAAAACCTGCTGCCGAAGTCTCAAAACCTGGTCTCTGGAGCAATGGAAGAAATTCATTTGGTGTGATGAGTCTTGTTTCTCACTGTTTCTAATATCTGGCCGAGTTTACTTTCCAGAGGTGGAATATGGTGGGGTTTGGTGATGATTTGGGCAGCCTTATCGTGGTATTACATGGACCCCATAGTTGCTATGCAAGATCGCATTACTGCCGAGGATTATATGAAGAAGAACACATTTCTTTCGCCGGTATCGCAGTGCACATTTATTTTTCGAAGATGACCGGTTTCAAGAGTGTTATGCTGCCATCACCTGTCCTTCTGGAACTTGTTATAAAATTGCCGATTTACATTGCATTACATGAAATCAAAGCATGAGATGACGGTAGCATAACACTGTTTAAACTGGTCATCTTGGAGCAATAAATGTGTCCTCACTGCAGTCGTGCCGTATGAAGTGTGTTCATTGTCAGCCATACCGATCGCTCCGCAGCACATGTGTACCTTACATGAATATTTTGGCTGATTTATCCCAAGTTACAATGTTTATTCGCTAATGGTGGAGCTGTGTTCCAAGATGACAGGGCCTTCGTTCACGCAGCTCGCATTGTCCACGGTAGGTTTTGTGAGGACAGTGGCGAACTGTCGGAAGTCCCCTGGCCACCACAGTCAACAGGTATGGATATTTTTGAGGCTTTGTGACCTATTCTTGAGTGATCAGGGCGTGACTGCTAACCACCTTCGTCATTGCTACCTGAACCTGCCATGGGTTGCAAGAAGAATGGTATAAGATCCCTTGAGAAACGTGCTGGATCTGCATTTATCCATTCCGAGACGAATGGAAGCTGTTTCGAATGCCAAAAGTTTACCTACAACCTAAAAAGCATGGTAGCGGGTGGTGTTTATGATGTTACCCTTTTTCTTGCCCTCCCCATGTATATGTCTTCAGGTCCGGTGACTGAGGAGAAAATGCCACCGCGTATCTAGCACTCGAGACAATGGACACTGAAGACCGTGCTTTGAAGCATTCTGTCTGTAAGAACACAGTTACACATGCACTTTTAATTAAACGTTCTGAAAATATCTTTTAGATGGGAGTTTAGTGGGGCAAGTGCTTTTCCTTTTGTATGGAGTTTTGGAAATGGTTCTCTAACGGCTAGTGTTTACACGAGTTCTCAATAGACTTGGTGAGCCTAGTGCAATGTTGTAGCTCCTTAATGTAATAAATGACGTGTTTGAGTTATGACACTTGCAGTGATTAAATATTCCCAACATATCTAACCCGATATCAAAATTAGTGCTATGTGTCCTAGGCGCCCATCGAAGCGCGTGCTACAGAGATGGATAAATCGAACTATGGATTGGATCATAATATGGTAGACTACCACTTGCCACAGTTGTCCAGTCACCGCTCGACGTCTGGGAGGGGGGGGGGGGGGGGAGGAGGTGGCACACCGCTCCAGTTTGTAACCAAGTAATTCAATAAAAAATAAAATACCAGCTGTAAGAAAGGATTCTAGAACTAGTCCATATACCAATATTCTACTAACCTCAAACACCTAGAAAAGGGTAGTGGGGTGATGATTAGGCTTATTACGTGAGTGGGCATACTATTATCTTTATATCCCAGTTTGTGGAAATATATTGTTTCGATCAAGACTAAGGCGATAAGGAATATTGTCCAGGGAACCTAAACTTAGTTAAATGGTGATTCCAACGGATAAAATTTGTTGAAGCTATGCAATTAAGACACACTTCCAAGCCGGCCAAGGTGGCCGAGCGGTTCTAGGCGCTTCAGTCCGGAACTGCGCGACTGCTAGGGTCGCAGGTTCGAATCCTGCCTCGGGCATGGATGTGTGTGATGTCCTTAGGTTAGCTGGGTTTAAGTAGTTCTAAGTTCTAGGGGACTGATGACCTCAGATGTTAAGTCCCATAGTGCTCAGAGCCATTTGAATTTGAGCCACACTTCCAACTAAGCAACGCTCCCAATAAATTCCTGTAACTGGTATTTATCTAATTTTGCAGATACCAAGTATCACATTTCAGTGCATTACTAACGTTATACGTTGAAACTGCTTTTGGAGTTCAATGTCTCCTTGATATGAGAGAAGAAAGATGAGGAATATTACATTTCTTTTATCTTCTTTAGTTTAAGGAGACGACGATCATTTATTTCACTTTTACGTTTTCCACTTTCAGCTGTGCTCTACAGCCGTCTACAGATCAGTATTGCAACATAGGATGCCTCGCAACACAGAGGTGTAGAAGTATATGTCGGCGTGCACTTCTCTGTTAGCAGGCTTATTATGCTGCAAGAGGGATCTGAAGGTGACTATAACTCACAGCTCACACTTGTAAACGTAAAAGTAAATGCAGTGATTGTCGCCGTGCTAAACAGACGAAGGGGAAAGCAGTAATTTTTAATCACGGAATTTTACAAAGGGACTTTAATGTTGTATTTAAGAATATATGATTGTATTTGTTTTTATATTCTAATGAACTCAGTATTAACATGTCTCAGTCTGACGTACACTGATAAGGGAAAACATTTTGACCACTTGCTTAATAGCTTGTTTGCCCGTCTTTGGAACGAAACAGGACGGTGTATCAGAGGTCTGACAGTTTTTTGGTAGGTTTGTGGAATTATGTGGCATTAGATGCCTACGCACAAGTAATTCGCGTATGTAACAGGCTGCTGATTTGCGTACGTGATGATGGCGCCCGATAGCAACCCAGATGCATTTTACAGGATTACAGCAGGAGAATTTGGTCGCCGAATCATCAATGGGAGTTAGCTATAAAGCTCTTCAAACCACTGTGGCACAATTATGCTGCTTGAAGTTGACATCGCTATCGGGGAGCACATCAAACATGAAGTGATGCAGGTGGCTCACAGCTGTCAGCGTGTCTTCGATTAGTACCACAGCTCCCATGCAAGCGCAGGAGAATGTCTGCCATAGTATGCTATACTGCTCCCACCAGGCTGCGTCCGTAGCGCGGTGCACGTTTCGGGCCGTCGTTCACCTCGATGACGTCGCTTGTGGAGAGGACCAACGATTTAGCGTAGCAAAAGTGTGATTTACCCGAAGAGCGGACAGGTCTACACTGATCGACGGTCGAATCATGATTGTCTCGTGCCCATTGCAATTGTAATGTCTTTGGATGAGTATCTGAACACGTAGGGATGGTCAGCTGCGGAACTCCATGTATGACGAACGATGTGCTCCGAAACACTTGTGCGAGCATCAGAATTGTCCCCTTTCGGCAGAGATGCCACAGACCCCCATCTATCCTACTTTACAGAGCAGACAACACTCCGAATTCTACGTTCTGTGAAAAGTCGTGGACGTCCAACCGCTTAGCACGTAGTGATGGATTCACTGTTCTTCTACCTCTTTCCGTAAATGATCACGACAGTAGCACGTGAACATTCCACCAGCTTCACCGTTTCCGAGGTACTCGTTCACAGGCTCTGCGTAATAGTAATCTTCCCTTAGTCAAAGTCACTTATCTCAATGGATTTTCCCGGTTGCAGTCCATATGTTCGATAGGATCATCCCCCGTTCTCGTCTGTTGCATTTAACACGCTTCCCATTCTTCCTCAAGATCCGAAACCAAAGGAGGTAGTGATGTCGGACGCTGGGACTTGGAGCGAAGTCGACGTTGTAACGCGTCGCACAGGTGTTCCAGTGCGTACAGGTCTGGACTATGGACAGGCCAGTATCTTTCAGGAA
This sequence comes from Schistocerca serialis cubense, assembly GCF_023864345.2. Taxonomy (NCBI): domain Eukaryota; kingdom Metazoa; phylum Arthropoda; class Insecta; order Orthoptera; family Acrididae; genus Schistocerca; species Schistocerca serialis. Next base: position 647,164,890 of record NC_064638.1, on the reverse strand, counting down.
TACCACTGTTCGCAAGCCATTGCCTCATAGAAGCTCCTTTATGACGGGGTGCATCATCGTCACCGAACGTTTCCTGTAATGTAGGCAGTACACAATGCTGAAGGAATGTGTTCTTATCCTTCATCATAAAGTGTTTTCTTAAGCACAGCAAGGGGACCACACCCCAAACACGAAAACCACCCCATACGTTACTACCGACCTCTCTGTACTTTAGTTTTGGCACTACACATGTTGGGACGTAATTTTCTCCAGGCTTTCGCCCAACCCAAACACTTGCATCGGGTGAGCACAGGATATAAAGTGATTCATCATTCCAAGTTACTTGTTTTCAGTTATGCACTGTATTTACACCATCTTGAGCGTCACTTAGTATAGACTGCAGATGTGGATTAATAGGACCTGCCGTCAAATAAATCCCATTCTTTTTAGCCCTTCTACACGTAGGCTTGTAGCACTTTGGAATTCACCAGTGATCCCTTCCGCTGATTTTACGCCATTTTTCAGAACCAACCTCAACAATGCTCGACAGTTCCTGGTCGCGGTCTCGCTTCCCGAGTACGGGGTCCCGGGTTCGATTCCTGGCGGGTCAAGGATTTTCACCTGCCTGGAGATGACTGGGTGCTTGTGTTGTCCTCATCATTTCATCATCATTCTTGGAACTGGCGACATTGGACTGAACAAAGGTTGGGAATTTGTATGGGCGCTGAGAAACGCGCAGTTGAGCGCCCCGCAAACCAAACATCATCATCATCGATTGTTCCTCTCCATCAGCACATTGCATCTATCTGGCTCTGGTGTAGCTATGGTTGCTCCTTCGCGTTTCCGCTTCATAGTCACATCACCGACAGTTGTCTTTGCCAGTTCTAGCAGGGTTGAAATTTCCTTGACGTAACTGTTATTCAGCTAACATCCAGCGGCTAATGTCATTGTAAGTCACTGAACTCCCTGACTAACCCATTCGGCTGTTATTGCTTTCCTATTGGCAGTAAAATACTCCTTGCGTCCTTTTATATTGGTGAGTCCGACTCTCGGGGCATGTGGTAGTCTATTTCGCATTACATAGGGATGTTGGGTTCTTTGGGGGAAGAGACCAAACTGCGAGGTCAGCGGTCTCTTCGGATTAGGGAAGGACGGGGACGGAAGTCGGCCGTGCCCTTTCCAAGGAACCATCCCGGCATTTATCTGGAGTGATTTAGGGAAATCACGGAAAACCTAAATCAGGATGGCCGGACGCGGGATTGAACCGTCGTCCTCCCGAATGAGAATCCACATAGGGGTTCAAATGGTTCAAATGGCTCTGGGCACTAGGGGTCCTGAGGTCATCAGTCCCCTATAACTACTTCAACCTAACTAACCTAAGGACATCACACACATCCATGTACGAGGCAGGATTCGAACCTGCAACCGTAGTGGTAGCGTCGTTCCAGACTATAGCGCGTAGAGCCGCGCGGCCACATCGGCCGCCCCAAATAGGGGTGTCCGGATTCCTTTAATCATATATTGTACGTAAAGGCGACCACACAGAAAACTGCATTCTTTAACAGTGATATGGCTGTTCAAGGTGCTTGAACTTGATCGATTTTAAATAGCGCAACCTTGCTCAAGCACACCAAGGTACGTATTCTTGGGTACGCTTGCCAACAATGTGCAGGCTTGTAGAAGCTACAAAAAGTAGTCGGAATAGTTTACAATATTTTGAAATGACAGTGCTGTTCGCACGCAAGGAACTGCTTAGCTTCCAAACAAATTGCCCATACGACCTTGCTGAACGCTGCCACCAAAGAATACGTTAACGATTTGGCTACAGGCAAAATTAAAACACACATACATTCAAAACATTACAAAACGGACACTGGTAAATAATTATTCAACATAAATTAAAAGGAAACCTTTTGACAGTTATGTAATGAACTTGGGGTAACCATCAAATTAAATGATGTGAGCTTATTAACCAGTAAGAAAACTAAATATTCACTAGTAAGATTATTCTCAGGAGTACCGAAGAATTTTTGACACAAAATACAATTTATCTTAAGGCAGGGTTTTATCGACTGCAATTTATGTAAACCCAATTTCGGCTCCGTACAATCAGCTGCCAGAGAGCCACAAGGCATTACAAGCTAGCTGTAATCCTTCGTAAGCTGCTTCAAGCATTATAAGCATCTAAATTCAAAATGAAATGCAGAAATTTTAAAGCCACCAACTTAAGCGGACCAAAACAACAAGAACATTAAAAAAGTATTGTCTTCATAATCGCATAATGAATTTTAAACTACTATGGGGAGTGGCTGACAGCTTCGTATGGTTTTTCTGGTCACCGAAGTGCAGCACCTCTAGTCTGTATAGCGAAATCATTCACTGTGGCTACGACGGTTACGGTAGGCTACGGCGGTCAAGGAGGGACACCGTGCATCCAACCACACAAGTTCCGAGATTATTGATACAATCCGTCGGCTTTGCCCAATGATATCCGAAGTTACCAGAGATGGTGTATTACACAGAGTTGATAGCAAAGACGAATGCTGAGAAACAAAGGAATAAGGACAACGAAAACAGATGGTAGACATATTTCACCTACACATATGTTTCGAACGTAATGTTAAATGTATCGCTTCTTTGAGTCCTAGTATCCTGTTCTTCAGTTGACCTATATAGTTCAAATGACGAATGGGATATTAATGCAAAAAAGAAAGAAAAATAGGGACAGAAGTAACGTTAGCAAGGAATATCTCAGTTGTATACCGAACTTCGGTTCATCTGTATAGGTTAACTGCAGTACGGGATACAAATTTAAAGTACCTCGACTTTTTCGCCTTCGTTAGCACTAGTACCCTATTCTCAGTTGACCTACAAGTATGTAGGTGAACTGAAGTATGGGATACAAATCTTACATGTGTTGCTTTTTTCGCATGCGGTACTACCATTCTTTAGGTGATATTAGTACTAGCGAAAGCGAAAAGGTCAGCTGAAGAATACTATACTAATGCTAGCGAAGACGACAAAAGGTGATATATACTAAATTTATACATAAGTCAACTAAAGAATGGGATGCAAATTATTTTCGCCTTCGGTACTAATAGTATGGCCTGCAAATTATCACAGTAGTACTAGCGACGGCGATAAAACCTACCATAGTAAAATTCGTATCCCGTATTTCACTTGACATATATTGGTCTAACCCTTACTTCAGCTGACCCATATAGTACTAGTTTCGATTGAAAAATATCGTAATAGGAATAGTGCTAGTGAAAGCGAAAAAAAGCGACAACTGTGAAATTTGTATTCCGTGCTGCAATGGACGAAACCTGTTTCCAATCTTCCATATTCATAGGAGTACATAAGTCCATGACTAGAAACGAAAATTAAAAATTGTCCACAATGAGAAATAGTTCTTCCAAAATATCTCAAACTCACTAAGAATGAAAATAAGTAAAGTATGAATTGGGACCGACAAAAGATTTCAATTAACACAAGCCACAGAAAGCGGTCTAAAGACATTAACATCTATGAACAAACTATGACGTCGTTGGTCAAAGCCGACGGGTTGTATTGCATTCTTCAGTTGACCCCAACTCCCGCAGGGTCTTCACTCAACTCACAATTAAAAAAAAAAGAAACAACAACAGACTCTGCAAAGCAGACACCACTCGTCCGAAGTCACAAGAAACCTCTCTTCGTAGAAGGGACCCAGTGGACATTTACAGAGGAACATTCCCAAGTGCCAAAATACGATCCTGACGAAACTTGGTGGCTGTGTAAAGGGGACAAAACAAAGCAATACGTATTGTTTTATTCGTGCCCAATTTCACTTATAAATGATAAAACACTCTCCAAAAGGTAATTGGCACATTAGCCTTGGAGGAAATATCTTCAAAAGTATGGTATATACAAATGTTTCACATAAAAAAGATAACATGTAATTAACGTATTTGAAATTTGTATAACGTAATTTGACAATAATCTGAATTTTGCAATACACCCCTACACCTTTAATTAATTTCGAAAAATGAAAACATTTGTTACAACATCGAGAAGCTTTCAAGCTACAAATAACCATGTAATAAAGCTAGTTTCTGAAATGCCATTTATTGAACATAAGCTGTACAAAATGTGCTGTCAGAGTATTTTCAGCATACCTAATTAAAATAGCTAATCATTCATTATTAATCTAATTATTTATTGTAATTATTAATGTTCTTTGTTTTAAATTGTTATATTACGTTTTACATTCATACTTTTTTGTTTTTTAATTTACCATTTCACACAAGTTTATTGTTAATTGAAAATATTAAGTTATTATAAGAATACAGAATCATTATAATAATGATAATCACTAATTTATGTTGTAACAAAAATTTTAATTTTTCAAAGTTAATTAATGGTGGTGGGGTCTTCTTCAGAATTTCAAATTATTACAAAATTCGATCATAGAATTTTCAAGAAAGTTAATTACATATCAACCTTTACTTGAGAAACATTTTCTACATATCGTTCCTTCGAAGATATTCCGTCCAAATCTAATGCACCAATGTACATTTCGCGATGTGTTTTACCCCTTAAAAGTGAAACTGAGCACAAACAAAAAACGCATATAACATTGTTTGGCCCCCTCAGCACACACGCCAAGTTTCATTGAGAGCGGTTGTTGACACTAGGGAATGTTCCCTTTTGAGCCGGGCAGTGCGTGCTCCTTCATTACCGCAAAGTTGCAACTCTGTCACCTCCTAATGGGCACCGAGCGAGGTGACGCAGGGGTTACCACTCAGGACTTGCATTCGGGAGGCCAACGGTTCAAACCATAGTCCGTCCATCCTGAGGTCGGTTTCCCGTGATTTCCCTAAATCGCTTCAGACAAATGCTGGGACGGTTCTTTGAAAGGGCACGGCCGACTTCCTTCCCCAATCTTCCCTAATCCGATGGGACTGATGACCTCGCTGTTTGGCCCCCTTCGCCAAACCAACCCACCAACCAATTCTAGCGAGGAGCACGGTAGCGTGGTCTGGACCGCGGCCAGAGATCTTTGACAAACGAACACGGTATGGCTCACAGGCAAACGGTATTAGCGGCTGCTTGCTAGATACGCTTCTCTGTGCGTACTTGTCAACTATGCAGTTACATATGTGACCCCTTTGCAGAGCTGAGATACCCTGGTTTCTGAAGACTTCAGCTTATTAAAAGATAGAAATAACTGAGTGCCAGATCACATCACTGACAGATCCTGCCTTAATATTCTTCTACAATAATTTACGATCTCCATCTGAGACCGTATCTCCCCTCATACAGTAATTGGAGTGCAGTAAAAGAGACAGCCTTCCCCTTTTCTGTCCTTGGGTGGAATCCGTCCTTTTATACAGACTGTAAAAATCGTTCCGCCACCCATGTGACTTGCGTCACTTCCGCTAAAAGCGTTTAACCACGGACGTGCCCCATAAAACATCCGTGCCCCACTAGGGGAGGACCTCTATTTTCTTTTCGGAGAATCCGCTGAAATATATCTTTCCCGACTTTTCTTTTTCTTTTCGCCACTCTTGCGCCCATTGCCTCAATAAAGCCCGTCCCTTGCAAGGGGCGCTCTTCGGTGAGAGTCTGTAAACCTTCATTTAAGTCTTCCCCAATGGAGCGCATAAGTTATACAACATGGTCAAAATTTATGTTCCGCCCAAGACAGATAATCGTCTGGCGATAAAGTGTAGGCATACTTTACGAGTGGAGGTCTCCATGAAGAGCGTAGCATTAAGTTCGCGGAAATAAAACGTCAGCTTTAAAAAATATGTTTCTGCTACTGCTTCTTTACTGTGATAGAAAAGACGGACAAGTGCGAGTCAAACTCGTGCTCTGAGGATTACGTACAAGCTTAATTATGCATATAACTTCTTCATCTATAGGTTGTAGTTAGTGAAATTTCGAATAACGAAATATTTGGCGTAAATGACGGTTGCATTGACTTAGAAACTTATGGATTTTAGACTGTCAAAGGGCTGTATATATTTATCTGTTACCCAGAAAAATTGCAGAAAGACAGGCAGACCACAAATAGGAAAATTTTTTTTGCCTAATGTAGTTACATATTAACAACTTTCTGATCTTTTTTCCCTTTACACACCTTGCTTCTTTCAAAATTTCATTATTCTAGATCAGTGGAAAGAACTGTATAGGCTTTCATATGCGATTTTGCACGTATCAAAATATGCTACATAAATGGCCGTATATTTTGACTGCATTAACGTACAAACTTAACATTTTTACACCACCAAGGAAGCGTAACTTTAGTATCTGATGTAAATTTCAACGTGATACGTCTACCCGTTCTTCAATACAAGAGAACTCAGCGGTTGCACAGGCAGACATCAAGTTGTCCTATAGGGTTTCCAGTTTTACAGATTGAAGAGTGAAACCATAAAAATTGCGGATTTATGCCATTTGAAACATAATAGTAAACATTTACCGGCACGTTTAGCACTTTACACAAATCCGTTATGAAAGTACTGTGTTTTATGTCATTGAAAATCGTTATGGCGTGCTGAGTATCAGTGAGACTTCCCGCATTTTTCAAGGTCTTCGCTGCTGGGGATACATAAGGCAATGGTGCTACTGCATTACATATACACAGTGTGTATCCGATACATATGGACTGCAACTGAATAAGTGTCATTTTGATCTCTCCATTGGCAAAAGATTCCGAACTAGTCACCCATTCGGACCTCCGGAAGGGAGCTGCTAAGGGGGAGGTGATCACCAGAAACACACTGAATAACCAAAGAAAAGATATCGTTCTACGAGCCGGAGCGCGGAATGCAGAAATTTGAACTTGATAGGGAAGCTAGAAAACATGAAAAGAGAAATGCCGAGGATCTATCTAGATATTTGGTAGGTCAGTGAAATGAAACGGAAAGAACACAGAGATATCTGGTTATATCAGTATGGATTAGTATCAGCAGCAGCAGAAAGTGGTGTAACGGGAGTAGGATTCCTTATGAAGAGGAAGTTAGGGTAGAGTGTGAGCTACAGCGAACAGTTTAGTGATAGGGTCATTCTCATCAGAATTGACAGCAGTAACTCAGGTACACATGCCGACGTCGCAAGCAGAAGATGAAGAGGTGGAGAGAGTATGTGAGGATGCTGTATGGGTAATTCAGTACGTAAAGAGAGATGAAAATCTAATAGTCATGGGGAATTGGAATACTGTCGTAGGAGAAGGATTGAAAGGAAGAGTTACGGGAGAATATGGACTTGGAAGTTGGAAAGAGAGAACGACTAATTGAGTTATGCAACAAATTTCAGCTAGTAATAGCGAATACTCTGTTCAAAAACCACAAGAGGAAGAGATATTGTTAGGAAAGGCCAGGAGATACGGGAAGATTGCATTTAGATTACATCACGATGAGGCAGAGAGATGAAATTCAAATATTGGATTGTAAGGCGTAACAGGAGCAGATGCTGACTCAGGTCGATAGAGGTACTCAAAATACCCTCCTCCACACACCGTCTGGTGGCTTGCGGAGTATGGATGTAGATGTAGACGTAGATCAAAGTTTAGTAATGATGAAGAGTTGGCTGAATTTTAAGAGCCTAGGCAGGAAAATTCAGTGCTCAAACAAGTGAGATACGGAAATACTAAGGAATGAAGAAATATGCTTGAAGTTCTCTGAGGCTTGAGATACGGTAGTAATGAATAGCTCAGTGGGCAGTTCAGTTGAAGAGACGCCGGAAAGAAAAACATAGGTACAAGGTAGGTAGCTGCGGAGAAACCATGGGTAACAAAAGAAATACTTCAATGATCGACTAAAGAAGGAAGAACAGAAACGTTCAGAGGAAGTCAGCAATATAGAAATACAAGTCACATATGAGTGAAATTAACAGGAACTGCAGTGACGCTAAGATGAAGTGACTGTAGGAAAAATGTGATGAAATGGAAAAAGACTGTCGGGAGGACTGGCTCAGGATACAGAAAAGTCGAAACAACCTTCGGTGAAATTAAAAGCAAGTGTGCTAACGTGAAGATTGCAGTGGGAATAGGCTATTTTCCTATGTTAAAAATTAGGTTCAGATTGTTGTTATTCTGATTATAACATTTAAATAGCATTCACTGTCAATATTCTCACTAAATATCTGTTATTTTTATATTTTATTTAATTAAGACTTGCAAATCATTAAATAACAAGAACTGTTCACATGATCGCAAACACTCTGTTATTGGCTGATGTTCTGGTGATGTCACAGGCTAGAAGCTTTAGTCGAAGTTACGATGTTTTAACGTACTTTTACTGCAAACAGTGCAGTTATTTAGCGATGGAAAACGCAGTTACAACTTTTAAGTAACAATAGAAAGGAATTTAGTGAAAGCTGATAGTGGAAAGTTGATGAGATTTGCACCACCCATTTACAGCAGTGATATGTGCAACGACGAATGTTCCTTTCCCTGCCCCCTACAACATCATTAAATTCGCCCAAAATGAAGGAATTGTAGAACTCTTGCAAATGAGTCCGTATATTATAACTAAATTGACGACTATCAGCCATGAGCAACGACCCAAAGCATCACAAAAATATTCTTGGCAAAACTTAGTGATGATTTCCAGTGTAGAAGGAACTCAGCAAAGATACTGCGTACGTGAGGCGTTCTGCAGCGCAACGGATTGCGCATTCGACCGCACTGACACAGTCACATTTTCGAATCCTAGAAGGATCACATAGTTTTAAAAGTTTTACAGGAAATACAAAAATAGGATTATCAAGAACTTATTGTAACAATTGTTGCGATAATGGGATGTTCTATGTATAGTTTCACATCAATATTAGTCTGAGAAACGGAGAACAATGGATCAGATTCTAACCAGCGATCTATGGACATTGTCTTATAAAATTCAACGGTTTACTGTTCCAACAACTGAGATACCGAATAACAGGTGCAGTTAGGTAAAATTTTCAGGTTAGGTAAAATTTTCACTAGGAGTTTAATTTTGTCGAGTGACGCTAACCTTCGTTGTAATAATGGGAGAATATATCTCGGAGATAAGTTAATGTTAACTTCATAGTGCAAGACACTTTTAATTAAGTTAGTGAACTTGAGCGTCGAGGTGGTGGCGATTTACAGGTACAGTGCAACTAAATTTTACGCATCTTCTTATTCGCTGGAACACTCAAAATATAACTTTTCAGGGCTTTTTGTAGATGTATTTGTACACTACGGTACTACACACCATTTGTAACCCATTTCCGCTACATTCCATTTGTAACCCATATCCCGAAACGTTAGTTCGAAAACAAGACACCATTGTCAATTAGCATTATGACCGTGGGTATAACGAGCTAGCCGGTGACGTCTCAGGCTTCACATGACTCGAATGGAGCGTTTTAGCGGGCGTTCAAATTATCTGAATTTCATTTCTGTTTTTATAAAGGAATACTGAAATTCAAGAGGGGAAAACATGTTGGTAGCATAATATAAAATAACAAATCATTTACGGTAATTTCCAGGAAACAGTGAAATACCCTATTCCACGGTTGAATGCAGAGGGGAGAGCGAATAGGCGGAAAGATTACGTTAAAGGCTACGATGAGAGGAAGGACTCATCTGATTATGTGAGAGAAGTAGAAAAAGGAGTCGATAGGGAGGAAACAGGCGATCCAATATCAGAATCATACTTCAAACGATCATTCGAAGACTTAAGATCAAATTCCAACGGAGTTTCTAAAATCAATGGGGGAACTGGCAACAAAATAACTAATCGTGTTGGTGTGTAGAATGTATGAGAGTGGTGATATAGCATCAGATTTTCAGAGGAAACGTCATCCACACAATTCCGAAGATTTCAAGAGCCGACAAGTGCGGAAATTATCACATAGCGTTACAGCTCATGCATGCAAGTTGATGACAGGAAAATATACAGAAGAACGGAAAACAAAATTGAGGAACTGTTAGTTGACGATCACTTTGGCTTTAAGAAAGTTAAAAGCATCAGACAGGCAATTCTGACGTTGCCGCTGATAACGGAAAAATGACTGAAGAAAAATTAAGGCACTTTCGAAGAATTTGTTGACCAGGGATAAGCGTTCGACAGTGTAAAGTGGTGCAGAATGTTCGAAATTTTGAGGAAAATGGGAGCTACTGGGAAGGACACGCAGTACATAATACGCACAGGAGCCAAGAGGGTACAATACGAGTTTAAGACCAAGATCAAAGTGCTCGGTTTAAAAAGTGTGCCGGCCGTTGTGGCCGTGCGGTTCTAGGCGCTTCAGTCTGGAACCGCGTGACCGCTACGGTCGCAGGTTCGAATCCTGTCTCGGGCATGGATGTGTGTGATGTCCTTAGGTTAGTTAGGTTTAAGTAGTTCTAAGTTCTAGGGGACTGATGACCACAGTTGTTAAGTCCCATAGTACTCAGAGCCATTTGAACCATTTTTAAAAAGTGTGTTATACAGAGTTGTAGCCTTACACCCCTGCTGTTCAATCTGTACGTTAAAGAAACAATGACGGAAATAAATGAAAGATTCAAGATTGATGTTCAACGTGAAAGAACGTTAATATAAGGTTCGCTGAGGTCATTGCTATCCTCAGTCAAAGTGAAAAAGAATTGCAGGCGTGTATAAAGAGTACTTAATATGGAATGAGAATTAATCAAAGAATGACGGAAGTAATCAGAAACTGCACAAATGAGCACAGCGAGAAACTTAACATCGAAATTGGTTTTCACGTAGCAGGTGAAATTAAGGAATTCTGATACATAGGCAACAAAATAAACCATGAAGAATGTAGTAAGGAGGACATAAAAACAGACTATCACTGAAAAAGAAGAATTGCTAGCCAAGAGAAGTCTACTAGTACCAAATATATTCCTTAATTCGAGGAAGACATTTCTGAGAACGTACGTTTGGAGCACGGCATTGTATGGTAGGGAGACACGGACTGTGGGAAAACCGGAACAGAGGAGAATCGAAACATTTGATACGTCGTGCTACAGAAGAATATTGAAGGTTAGGTGGACTGATAATTATTGTGGAGATTCTCCGCAGAATCGGCGAGGAACTGAATATATGGAAGACACTGACAAGAAGAAGACGTCTGGGAATAACTCCCTTGGTACAAGACGGAGTTGTAGAGGGTAAAGACTGTAGGGGAAGACAGAGAGATGACTCAAAAATAAAAAAAACTGGCCTGTGGCACTAGAAAATTGCATAAGCTGCTCTCCACTCGATCTGAGAAGTTAAAGCAGTTAGTAGAAGCGTGTTTGAATATGTGAGCTGCGTAACAAACACTTCTTCCATGTCTCGCATACAATTTTGGAGTGTAACTTACATTCATTAGACGATCGGCCTGCATTGTGGAACACTGCTATACTGAGCTTCATAATGCTACAATTTCAGTCCTACCACTTTTCCCCCTGTCACTATGATTCAGATAAGCATTCTCACTTCTAGCTGTGTCAAGATAGAATCGTTATGATACTGTCTTCCTTCCACAAGCAGTGTCCCACGTGTCAGAGTCAGTCTTTCTTTCTCCTGGTCTGATATGCTCTGAGGATTTATGAACGAAACATGGTAACATGCCTTCATTTAACAGACAATGAATCTCTTTTGGCAAAAAGGAAGAAGCATTGCAGAAGAGTAGCATGTAACACATGACAAAATCGCCTAGATTTGAAATAAATATTATTTTACTACTCAAACTGCTTGACATGTAGCATTGTCAAGACCAATATAGTTGTGAAAAAATACAGCTGGTATTACATATTTATGTTTTTGAAAACACAGAGAACTAGAATGCCCGCTCTTACTTTGTTCCTACTTGCATGATCAGGTCCAGAGGAATCCATGTTTTACAAGATGATCCTATTAGTGGCTGTTCATAATGAACGGATTTTCTCAATTTTTCTCTTTCTCAAAATACAGGATTGTCCTAAACCAGTCTTCTCACTCTGTCTGTTATATGTAGAGAGTTATATGTAGAGAGTATGTGTGTAGATCTGACGTCTTGTCCCAAACCGCTGGATCGTTTTCAAATAAATTTGACTCGGAAACAGAAGGCATCAGGAACATCAGCACTGTGGTTTTATAACCTCCTAGCTCCAACAGTAGTGGAGATATAGGCAAACATCCGGTTTTTTTTTCAGCCACTGCTGCCTAGGTTGCCCTGCACGATAAGCATACTGTGGGAATAGTATCGGCTTGCTTTATTGAAATGTACTGCATGAGCTACACTTGCTTGTGAGGATGGCTAAGAGAGGTTGGGATGGATAGAGAAGGAAATGGACAGAATGAGGAGGAAGGGGAAATAGAGAGAGGGGATGAGGAGGAAATACATGAAGCAGGTGGAAGGTGTAGATGTATATTGGGCAGCTGGAGGGAAGAGGGGTAGGTGGAGATGAAAAAAGGGGGGGAAGAGTGTATGGTCAGAGAAAGGAAGGGAGGGAATACGACCAAAGGGAAAGGGTGGAGGTGATGGGTAAAGAGAGGGGAAGGACGAGATGAACAGTAAGGGTCGGGAGGATAGAGAATTGTAAGATGATGTAATGGACAGACAGAGGGCAGAGGTGTGTTCAACATGTCTGAAGAATGTGTGAAGCTGGGAAGAAATGCATACTTTTTACATAAATGGATCATTCAATATATATACAATCCATTTCACATGTTCCAGTCACTGTCCCGCAATTTTTGTCTCCCTATGTTGCTTGCAGCAGGATTTGATAATATCTGACTGCTGTAGCTGACGTCCAACTAAACTCTCTTTACCTTGGTGATGGTCTTCTATAGATATCAGGACCTTCTAACTTCGTACCTCATGCTTCGACTTAATTTTGATCATCCTATGAAGACTTTGTACCTCAAAAGATCTCACATTCAGCTGTTCGAAAATTTATGTTTGCTAACAACAAATGATCAATTCTTTGTTCCAGTTGGTCGATAATCAACATATGGTCAGCAGATTAGAGAGGCAATATTTCTTCAAACAAAACAAGATCATAATTATTTGGCTTTGATAAAGCTCCAAAATATGCTGTTGATCATTGACAATGCTTGCTGACTCATATTGTTCTTATTAAGTGCTGTACAGTTAATATTAAAATATAAAAACCTATGCACTCAGTAACATGAAATATGCGGTCACGAATTGAATGATGACACGTATTCTAATGAAAACAAATGTTTAAGGGGTTTTGGTAAGCTTCATAAATAATAGTCTATGGGCTGTTGTCCGCTAGATCCTCGAGGAATTCCGTTGTCAGGCTATCAAAAATAGCAGAATTCCCTGAGGAAATGAGTGGAAACTAGCCGACAGAAGAGCCAAGGCACCTATGCATTTATCACCACTGGACCAAAACTAAAAGTCACTGTGGGACAAACGGATAAAAGAAGTGGATATTATAAATAACCTCAACCACTGAAGTTATAAAAGAAGGAACTATGTAACAAACCAATAAGTTCTAAAGTGTTAGCCTAATGCACAACGCTTGAAAATTAATTTTTCAAAAGTTGATCGACATCTTCATAGAAACTACTAGCGAAATAATGGCTAATCTATTACTCCAGTCGTATTCCCTATGTATTGTATTTGTATGTACCAAAAGTGGTACTATCAGAAAACGAAGGATCGAAAAATGTAAGATATAAAGTAGATACGCAAAATATGCAAAAACAATACGAAATCGCTGTAATGTAGTTACACATGAATTTATAATTATACGACACAAAAATTATTACGAAATGATGCACTAAATTAGTTACGAATAATGTGACGAAGTTAAGGAATTCTGCTACCTAGGCAGTAAAATAACCAATGACGGACGGAGCAAGGAGGACATCAAAAGCAGACTCGCTATGGCAAAAAAGGCATTTCTGGCCAAGAGAAGTCTATTAATATTAAATACCGGCCTTAATTTGAGGAAGAACTTTCTGAGGATGTACGTCTGGAGTACAGCATTGTATGGTAGTGAAACATGGACTGTGGGAAAACCGGAACAGAAGAGAATCGAAGCATTTGAGATGTGGTGCTATAGACGAATGTTGAAAATTAGGTGGACTGATAAGGTGAGCAATGAGGAGGTTCTACGCAGAATCGGAGAGGAAAGGAATATGTGGAAAACACTGATAAGGAGAAGGGACAGGATGATAGGACATCTGCTAAGACCTGAGGGAATGACTTCCATGGTACTAGAGGGAGCTGTAGAGGGCAAAAACTGTAGAGGAAGACAGAGATTGGAATACGTCAAGCAAATAATTGAGGACGTAGGTTGCAAGTGGTACTCTGAGATGAAGAGGTTAGCACAGGAAAGGAATTCGTGGCGGGCCGCATCAAAGCAGTCAGTAGACTGATGACAAAAAAAAAAAAAGTGACGAAATAATCGACAAACAAAGAGCTAAATGATCTCCAGAGTCCCGCACTTTTCCATTAGAGGATGGTACAAAAATTAAGGCCACCTTCAGCTTTTGCTATAGCGTACACGAAACGTCCTTCGTTACTAGGAAACCTGAGTACATCCAAATCTATGGCCTAGTTCTTGTAATCTGCAGTCCGCACCTCCAGATAATAAAAGTCCCTGGATGGAGTTCGCTAATGCCATTGCTTTACGCATATAACTTTGTAAAATTACACTTCTTGCCGTGTATCGAGTGAATCCACGCCTTAATATTGTCTGTATCATAAGAATATGCTATCACATTGTGCGCTTGGGGGCCACAGTGAATTTCCAAGCATTACTAGTAGCATAGTCGTACCAATTTGTCCCTTATATGTATAAAGCTAATTTTTTTATTCTTTCAATTGGTCACATTTCTTGAATTTTCTTACATCCTTACCAGCCACAAAAGTAATCGGAAACTTTTAATAGCTTCAAAACCAGTAGTTTACCATCTTTAAAATGTGGTAAACGTAATTTCTTTCCATTTACTAAAATTCGATGATAAAAACGTGATAATTAAAACAGTTATAATCATCGTTGAACAACTGCTCAGTAATTGTGACGTTATGCAGTTTCACTGAATGCGGACGGTATTAGTTTCCAATTGCCCACGTAATCGAAACATTCAGCGACGCGGACCGAATACAGAGCACCTAATAAATATCAGAGTATAGCAGGGCAGTCTGTATTTACTTTCCCCATAAGTACCTCAACTGGTCAGTCGCTAAGAGCATTTCTTGCGGAAAGCTAACTCCCAGAATTGTGTCTCGGTCCAGTACAGTTTTAACTTGTCAGAAAGTCCCCAAGAGTGTACAGCCTGAT
This sequence comes from Schistocerca serialis cubense, assembly GCF_023864345.2. Classification (NCBI taxonomy): domain Eukaryota; kingdom Metazoa; phylum Arthropoda; class Insecta; order Orthoptera; family Acrididae; genus Schistocerca; species Schistocerca serialis. The sequence continues at coordinate 647,149,673 of NC_064638.1, read as the reverse complement.
GGAGAAACTAAGATTTATTCTGGCACTCAGAAATTGGTTTTAAGTGCCCTTCTTGCTTTATAATTGTTTTCACTGGCTTATAGCTGACCCGACCTTTCCCACCCTGCGCCTATCTTTTCATAACATAATTACTGAACACTTTATCCTTTTAAGCTGTATATACACTCTTCAACAAAACCAAAGTAGACAAAGTAAAATATGATATTAACTACTGGGTGGAAATGTATGAAAGTGCGGTAGCGGAATCATCTGGAAACTGGAAGAAGTACGACATATGACGAGTGTAGGTCACGAATTTGGTTTCGCTCACAGCATTGTTCCACGTACTTCCGAAACGTTACGAACCACAGGAGGTGCTGCCCGAAGAAGGGGAGTTGGCCGACCACGGTCAGCTACAGCAGCAGATGACCGCTACATTGTGGAACAGCCAAGAAAGAACACCCGTCAAACAACATGACCAATTGCAACCTCATTTGTTAGGACTGCAATTCACGCAGCCTCACGCTCAGTAGTGGCAAGGCGACTGCATGGGTGGTGGGGGTCTCTCTACCTGACGTCTTGTGCCTTGTGTTTCGTTGACACTGCAACATGGAGAGCGCTGTTTGAGATGCTGCCAAGACCATATGGACTGGACGGACGAGAAGTGGGGCCGCGTTCTCTATTCGGATGAGAGCAGATTTACTATCAGTAGCAATCTCACACAACCGGAGGGAGGGGAGAGCATGTAATAGACCCAACAATGGACCCAATAAACGATTTGGGAGACAACCTGAGCAGCCGTCTTCAGATGTTCGCAGATGACGCTGTCATTTATCGGCTAATAAAGTCATCAGATGATCAAAACAAACTACAAAACGATTTAGAAGAAATATCGGAATGGTGCGAAAAGTGGCAGTTGACCCTAAATAACGAAAAGTGTGAGGTCATCCACGTGAGTGCTAAAAGGAACGCGTTAAACTTCGGTTACACGATAAATCACTCTAATCTAAAAACTGTAAATTCAACAAAATACCAAGGTATTACAATTACGAACAATTTAAATTGGAAGGAACACACAGAACATGTTGTGGGGAGGGCTAGCCTTAGACTACGTTTCATTAGCAGGACACTTAGAAAATGTAACAGACCTACTAAGGAGACTGCCTACACAACGCCTGTCCGTCCACTTTTAGAATACTGTTTCGTGGTGTGGGATCCTTACCAGATAGGACTGACTGAGTACATCGGAAAAGTTCAAAGAAAGATAACACGTTTTGTACTATCGCGAAATATGGGAGAGAGTGTCACAGAATTGATACAGGATTTGGGCTGGACATCATTAAAAGAAAGGCGTTTTTCGTTGCGACGGAATCTTCTCACGAAATCCCAGTCACCAACTTTCTCCTCCGAATGCGAAAATATTTTGTTGACACCGACTTACATAGGGAGGAACGATCACAAAAGTAAAATAAGGGAAATCAGAGCTCGTACGGAAAGATATAGGTGTTCATTCTTCCCGCGCGCTATACGAGATTGGAAAAATAGAACCCTCTACCAGGCACTTAAATGTGATTTACAGAGTATCCATGTAGATGTGGATGTAGACGTAGAACAACACTCTCGCACATGATCGGTTTAGTGGTCCAAGTGTTATGGTGAGGGGCATAATGTTGCATCCGTGTACTCACCTGCAAATTTATGAACTCGTTACACTAACAGCAGGGTGCATCCGCTTCTGACTTTATTTTCGTGGTTGAAAAACCGCATTGAACAGCGCTAGTGGAGGAGGTCTTGGAAAGTGAGTATATTCGGCGAATGGACGGGCTTGCCCATTGTCCCTGCTTAAACCCCACAGAGCGTGTGTAGGATGCGTTGGGGAGGCGTACTGCAACACGAGAGCTCACAGTTGGTGTAGGACTGGACCGCCCAACCACAAGAACTCCGTATCAACCCGGTGCTCAACATGGGAACACGTTGCAGAGCATGCTGTGCTGTCTGTGGTGATCACACAGCCTATTAATAAACGTTTCCCGCCTTTTGTAATGTCCGGGATGTAACACTGAAAATGCAGATAAAATAACTTCTGCACCATGCCAAATTTTTCGCCGTTTAATACCCGTTCATAAATTGATTGTACTTTTGATTCTGAGTATGTAAGCTTTATTAAAGAAATTATATTTAATATGTAATCTATGTAATAGTGTATTTCTGACTGTATACAGGGTGGTCCATTGATAGAGACCAGGCCAAATATCTCACGAAATAAGCATGAAACGAAAAACCTACAAAGAACGAAACTCGTGTAGCTTAAAGGGGGAAACCAGATGGTGCTATGGTTGGCCCGCGAAATGGCGCTGCCATTGGTCAAACGGATATCAACTGCGTTTTTTAAATTAGGGACCCCCATTTTTATTACATGTTCGCGTAGTACGTAAAGAAATAAGAATGTTTTAGTTGGACCACTTTTTTCGTTTTGTGATAGATGGCGCTGTAATGGTCACAAACGTATAACTACGTGGTATCACGTAACATTCCGCCAGTGCGGACGGTATTTGCTTCGTGATACATTACCCGTGTTAAAATGGACCGCTTACCAACTGCGGAAAAGGTCCATATCGTGTTGATGTATGGTTATTGTGATCAAAATACCCAAAGGGGCGTGTGCTATGTATGCTGCTCGGTATCCTGGACGACATCATCCAAGTTTCCGGAACGTTCGCCGGATAGTTACATTATTTAAGGAAACAGGAAGTGTTCAGCTACATGTGAAACGTCAACATATGACCTTCAAAAAATGATGATGCCCAAGTAGGTGTTTTAGCTGCTGTCGCGGCTAATCTGCACATCGGTAGCAGACAAATTGCGCGAGAATCGGGAATCTCAAAAATGTCACTGTTGAGAATCCTACATCAACACCGACTGCACCCGTACCATATTTCTATGCACCAGGAATTGCATGGCGACGTCTTTGAACGTCTTGTACAGTTCTACCACTGGGCACAAGAGAAATTACGGGACAATTACAGATTTTTTGCACGCGTTCTATTTAGCGACGAAGCGTCTTTCACCAACAGTGGTAACGTAAACCGGTGTAATATGCACTATTGGGCAACGGAAAATCCACGATGGCTGCGATAAGTGGAACATCAGCGACCTTGGCGGGTTAATGTATGGTACGGCATTATGGGAGCAAGGATAATTGGCCCCCATTTTATCGATGGCAGTCCAAATGGTGCAATTTATGCTGATTTCCTACGTAATATTCTACCGATGTTACTACAAGATGACAGAATGGCGATGTACTTCCAACATGATGAATGTCCGGCACATAGCTCGCGTGCGGTTGAAGCAGTATTGAATAGCATATTTCATGACAGGTGAATTGGTCGTCGAAGCACCATACCATGGCCCGCACGTTCAGCGGACCTGACATCCCCGGATTTCTTTCTGTGGGGAAAGTTGAAGGATATTTGTTATCGTGATCCACTGACAACGCCTGACAACATGCGTCAGAGCATTGTCAATGCACGTGCGAACATTACGGAAGGCGAACTACACGCTGTTGAGAGGAATGTCGTATTGCCAAATGTATTGAGGTTGACGGACGTCATTTTTAGCGTTTATTGCATTAATTTGGTATTTACAGGTAATCACGCTGTAACAGCATGTGTTGTTAGAAATGATAAGTTCACAGAGGTACATGTATGACATTGGAACAACCGAAATAAAATGTTCAAACGTATCTACGTTCTGTATTTTAATTTAAAAAACCTACCTGTTACCAACTGTTCGTCTATATTTTTAAGCCATATGTTTGTGACTATTTCAGCGCCATCTATCACAAAGCGAAAAAAGTGGTCAAACTGAAACATTCATATTTCTTTACGTACTACACGGATATGTAATAAAAAATGGGGGTTCCTTTTAAAAAAATCGCTGTTGATATCCGTTTAACCTACGGCAGCGCCATCTAGTGGGCCAACCATAGCGCCATCTGGTTTTCCCCTTCAAGCTAGACAAGTTTCGTTCTTTGTAGTTTTCTTGTTTTTATGCTATTTTCGTGAGATGTTTGGCCCAGGCACGATCAGTGGACCGCCCTATGTAATTCATTGTAATTATAATGAAAAATATTGTAAATTGCTGTATAATGGATAAGGGAACTTTATTTAAATCCATCGATAGCAACAACGAAATGGCAGTAGCTGTGCCGTTGTGTATCTTTGTGTATCGAGAGTGTCTGTCACGTTGCGAGCAGAGAGGAACCACAGCAGCTTGACTCATGAAAGAGTGAGGAAGTGTTTGTTTGGCGCTCCCGCAGGCGCGGTGTGTAGCTAGGCTGGCCCTAGTGTAGGCGCGCCTGATCCGTTAACGCGCCAGTGTAGAGCGCACAGTGGGAGTGGACAGGCGGAGGAAGCTGCAGTTCCAATTCCTGCCTGCCCCATAATTATTCGTAGCTATGGATACGACTCGGGGTTTTTCTCGTCGAACAGCAGCAGCAGCAACAACGGCAGCTCAGCATTGTCGTCGGCTACATTATTCGTTGTCGACACAGCTACAACATAGTAAGACTGTTAAGTGAAAAATTATAAATTTACGTAGGCAGCAACATTTCCGTCACAAAGTATGGCTGAGCTGAATAGTAACGTGCAATAGTTGAAACTTGTAGGGCGTCTATGTTGTCATTGCCCTCAGACATTATTACCAAGCATGGTCCCTTTTCTTTTCCATGAAGTCACCGAGAGTTGTAGGAATATGAAAATTGATTAACAATTTACTGTCAGTTTTGTGTGTTTGTCAATGACCAGTTTCAGTCCAAATTATCTGCCTCAGTAACTGTTCATTCTTGTGTACCACGAGAGAGGCTACTTAAAGTAATGTAAAATTTCACTGGCAAAACTAATAACTAAAGATACAGCACAAAATTAAGAGTGCGCAATTTCACCTATTCTCTATTTAGCTTAGCGAGTGACTTCTACTGGCTGGGTATGTACACTATTGGCTATTAAGATTGCTACACCAAGTAGGAATTGCAGATGATAAAGGGGATTGGACAAATATATTATACTAGAACTGACATGTGATTACATTTTCACGCAAATTGGGTGCATAGATCCTGAGAAACCAGTTTCCAGAACAACCACATCTAGCCGTAATAACGGCCTTGATAGGCCTGGGCATTGAGTCAAACAGAGCTTGGGTGGCGTGTGCAGGTACAACTGCCCATGCAGCGTCAACACGACACTACAGTTCATCGAGAGTAGTGACTGGCGTATTGTGACGAGCCAGTTGCTCAGCCACCATTGATAAGACGTTTTCAATTTGTGAGAGATCTGGAGAATGTGCTAGCCACGCCAGCAGTCGAACATTTTCTGTACCCAGAAAGGCCCGTACAGGACCTGCAACATGCGGTCGTGCATTATCCTGCTGAAATGTAGGGATTCGCAGAGATCGAATGAAGGGTAGAGCCACGGATCGTAACACATCTGAAATGTAACGTCCTTTGTTCAAAGTGCCTTCAATGCGAACAAGAGGTGACCGAGACGTGTAACCAATGGCACCCCATATCATCATGCCGGTTGATACGCCAGTATGGCGATGACGAATACACGTTTCCAATGTGCGTTCACCGCGACGTTGCCAAACACGCATGCGACCATCGTGATGCTGTAAACAGAACCTGGATCCATCCGAAAAAATGTCGTTTTGCCATTCGTGCACCCAGGTTGGTCATTGATACACCATCGCAGGCGCTCCTGTCTGTGATGTAGCGTCAAGGGTACCTGCAGCTATGAACTCCGAGTTGATAGTCCATGCTGCTCTAAACGTCGTCGAACTGTTCGTGCTGATGGTTATTGTCTCCCCATATGTTGCCTCAGGGATCGAGATATTGCTGCACGATCCGTTACAGCCATGCGGATAAAATGCCTATCATCTCAACTGCTAGTGATACGAGGCCGTTCCGTATTACCCTCCTGAACCCACCGATTGCATATTCTGCTAACAGTCATTGGATCTCGACCAACGCGAGCAGCAATGTCGCGATACCATAAACCGCAAACGCGATAGGCTACAATCCGACCTTTATCAAAGTCGGAAACGTGATGGTACGCACTTCTCCTCCTTGCACGGGGCATCACAACAACGTTTCACCAGGCAACGCCCGGTCAACTGCTGTTCGTGTATGAGAAATCGGTTGGAAACTTTCCTCATGTCAGCGCGTTGTAGGTGTCGCCACCGGCGCCAACCTTGTGTGAATGGTCTGAAAAGCTAATCATTTGCATACCATAGCATCTTCTTCCTGTCGGTTAAATTTCGCGTCTGTAGCAAGTCTTCATCTTGGTGTAGCAATTTTAATGGCGAGTAGCGTATTTTATTGTTCTTATTTTAAAAGTAAAATCATTTGCTTGAAGTAAATTCGATTCAGTCTGTCAATAATCAAAAGTAAATGGCTTTGATTTTCCTAAATTTGGCATTACGTTATGCTGAGGTTACTGAAAGCATTTTTTTTTACATAACAGAGCTTAAGTTAAGACAGACCTAACATTACTTTCAAAATTTACTATTTCAGAATAAGTAACTGCAAACTCAGTGGTTTCTGATTCACTTACTTTCTCATGAACTGTTGTGCTGCGGAAAAGCGTGACAACCTTCTGTTGCCACACCAGTGATTATTTGCTTAAATTTCTTTGTCGTTATCTTTCTCAAGATTCTAGGGATTCATTCCCCTAGGGGGCTGCGACCGTTTAATAATTTTTCCTTTTTAGCTAATCAGTGTTCTCTCTGTGTTATCAGTGATTTTTGTAGTAAATATTACGTGGTAGCCTTCTTCCCCCTGTGTGGTTGGTGAGCGATTGCACAATATTCCGACCATTTCAAAATTATCATCAGTATTTAGCTTCAACTTAGAACAGATTCTTCCTTCAGAAGAGTCGGTTGTACGCTTTTCGCCTACTAACCGGTGTTAATTTTCTTCGGTAACGATAGCCTTAGTCACTGTAAAATTTCATTAGACACATGCGTTCACGGTCAGTTATAGCGCAATCCAATAGGCCGATTAGGAAGTGGGAGGTTAGAAGGAGACCACCATAAATTGCGTTAGCTTCAGTGCAATTATTGTTTTCAACAAAAGTATCATTTCTGATGGTCTCATTGCGATTTCTTTCAGTTGCATTCTCTACTACACTGGAGAATTTTCTTCTGCATATGGTCCAAGCTTCATACGGTTATCTACGTTACACGGATGTGACACGTCATGCGAAAGCCACTTTCATCCTTACGTTTTACACACCATTATATAGCTATTAGTATTAGTTTCTTAGCGAATATCATAGGAATAACTCTGCTCAGTTTTAGTTATTTATTTTTTCTCTTGATTAAATGTAGATTTTTTCCTCACGAAGTGGAGCAAATAGTCTTCCGATTTTTATACAACTGTTTTATCCATATAAATATTTTACTTTACTCGACCTTACCACATGAGTTGTGATGGATTCCGACGTCGGCGGTCCCCGGATGGGCAGCAGCCACGCGACAGAGCGTCTCACAGACGGGTGACAGGCTAAACCAATACTTGCGTTTACGGACAGGTATTCAGATATCAGTAACGCACACGTGGCTTATTCGCTTATGGTATGGGGAAGCATAATGTTGAATCGACCTCCTGGGGGATTGTCAAGAAGGAAATAAACATGAGAGGAAGACCGAATAAGTAACCGAATGGTTACAGTCCATGAGAAGCAGACTGAATACCCAACGAAAGGGTTACAGCAGTCAAGTGTGAAATGAAAAGAGTTGGAAGTTGTCAGGAAAGCTGAAAAAATTTAAAAATGAAACGCGAAGACTCAGTCTATAGTGGAGATGGTACTAAAATTCATAATAAATATAATGCAGTAATAATAAGAGCGGACTCTGTTTCGAAATCGATCACCGACGACAGTTTACGCATGCTCGAATTACAGTTAAAAGTTATAACGATATCGATTGTAGAGCCAATGTATCGGTAGCCTTCAGAGGCATAGGATCTAGAACGCAATGTAGCTGAGTTGTGACCTTCACAAGCAGCGAAAATATTGACTGAATAGTTCAATTTAGGGCACGTTGCTCTGTAGTATACGTGCAAGTAAAATCAAATGATATCATTGTATGTTATTTTGGTAATTTCAAGACACCAGTTCCGTAAATCTTGTGATTGTTCATCGGTACTGAACTGCTTTCACCTATAGCTGAAAGACTGAATGAAAGTATGGGATATAAAGATGTGTTCCAAGTATGGTAGAATATCTGCTTATTCAACCAAAGTCATTCTCGTAAGCGACAGACGTCACATACTAAGTATATGAAAAAAACAATTCAGCACTAGAGCCTCTACATCTATAGTTGCATCATACTCCGCTCGCCACCTAATGGTACATGACGGAGGGTACCTTTTGTAGCACTAACTGAGCCCTCCACACTGTTCCAGTCGTGAAAAGCGCGGTAAGTCTCTGTATTGACTCTAATTTCGCATATTTTCTCCTCGTGGCCATTACGCGAGACGTATGTGGGTGAAAGTAATATGTTGTCCGACTCTTTCTGGAAAGTGCTCTCTCGTGATTTCAATAGCAAATCCATCCGTGACGCACAACGCCTCCCTTGCAACGTCTGCCAATGAAATTTTTTGAGCATCTCCGTAACGCTCTCGTGCCGACTAAAAGATCCCCTGACGAAAAATGCCGCTCTACGTTTGATCTTATCTATCTGGGATCTTCTCAGTCTCTACTGTCAGCGCTATATAGTAGGGATCCCAGTGTCAAGAAGCATGTAAATCAATGTCATCGATGGACAGTATAAATGAAATGTAGAAGTAGCGTGTAGTCTTGCTAAATACTGCGAACTTTAGGTACAGGATTCAGTAAAAGGGGACAGAAAAGTATCGGTAAAGTTCCAAATATATCTGAATATTAAAAACGTTTTACTAGCACTGTACTTGCATATAATGATAGTTGTTTTTTAGTCTTACACTTCTTTGCAATGTAGATAGTTCTTTATTATTCTTACAACAGATTCAGCCGGCCGAGGTGGCCGAGCGGTTCTAGGCGCTACAGTCTGGAACCGCGCGACCGCTACGGTCGCAGGTTCGAATCCTGCCTCGGGCATGGATGTGATGTAAGGTGCCAAGACATGGGCACTTAGACGTTGGCCTACCAACATTAGTATTAATAATAAAGGGACTGGCCAGGGCATCAGATCATGACTCTATTGAATTATGATAAATATGAGGCACTCTCGAGCACTTTTCCCTGCATGTCTGAATGATTGAGCCACTAACTTAAAGCGTTGGTGAAAAGTATCGGAAGTTGATGACTGTGCAATGTAAAGTCTGCAAATGGCCGTAGCTCGCCGGGCCGTCGTGGGCGGCAGGTAGCGCTCACCGGAAACGCGGGACAATACGGAGCTTTTGGGGATAGCTCGGCATCCGGAGCCACCTGTGCTGGGCAACACGTGGCGAAGAAAGGGAATTTCGTTTGCCTAGGGGCGTTATGACCTACTCGATCATTGGGTAGATCTCAGTGGAGGGATTTCGGCGATGATAGAGCGTTCGACATTGGCCGAAACTGAGTATCCTTCCGCTGCGTTTTCGCACGCGTGGAAGACGAGAGAATTGTGGAGGGGACTTCGCCTTCAGCCATCGAGCGGTACGGACTTGGAGACGGCGTCTTGGCCATCGTCTTCGGAGGGAGATATACGGTCTGTATCGCAGCATTGCACCAACGCGTGTTCCGTGCAGAGCTCTGCGGTTAGAGCTCTTTGTGTGCTCAGAAGCAAGATTTTCACCAACGCCTAACCACTTCCAACAACTTACCTAATATTCTCGATCTAGAAGTTATCCTTGCGAGGTGCCGAGTATTTATCAACATAGCTGCTGGTACTAGGGGCGCGTAATTGAAAATTGTTAATGTGCCATTCTCAAGAGTGTGTGAGTGGACAAAGAGATTCAAATTTTTTTTTTTGTATATTTTGTCAACTGTGGGGAATGTCAAATTAAAATGCCAATATTACGATCGAATTATCGACTTCATAGTCGCTAGCATTTTCCCTGTCACAGTAAGCTTTACATGTATTCTAGTCACTCCACAGCTTGCCCAGACGGGAAGGAAAGAATATTTGCAGTCTTCTATGTCAGCGACGGACAGATAAATTTACAGTGTGTGATGTCCTTAGGTTAGTTAGGTTTAAGTAGTTCTAAATTCTAGGGGACTGATGACCTCAGCAGTTAAGTCCCATAGTGCTCAAAGCTATTTGAACCATTTGAACCGATACTGGGTGGACATGAAACTATCTGAAAGCCTGACTTTTCAGCCGTCTTCGGCATGTCTGCTGATAATGCGCCATAAACGGAGAGCTGCGCCTGATACATCCTCGCGCCGACCGCTGAGCAAGGCTGGGAGGGACGCGTGCTTGATTTGAGCGCGGCCACATCCACATCCTCATCCTCGTCCTCACGGTGAGCCCCCTGGCCGCACCTCGGGCACGCATGCATAATTCAAAGCGGCTCTCTTCACTCCGGGGCGGCGTGGAGCGCCCTCGTCGCGGCTGCCGTCAGCACGAGCATAGGAGCAGGAGCAGCCAGCAGGCAGCAGCCGGCACCACCCACACTCACAATCGCTGCTCCAGCGGCGACCGCCACCGTGCACAGCACACTGCAATCGCTGCAGGCCCGCCAGTCACCAGGTCAGAGCGTCTCACACACTCAGAGACGGCTGCCAATTCCAATAGTTATAGCAGGTACTGTCCGGAAACCTTAACTCATTCAAGACAATATATACAAAATGACACTTTTAAAATATTTGGCTATTATGACTGCCTGCAACATTATCTTCTGCAGCAACAGTTGCCTCTTTCTTCTTTGCCTTAAACATAACCCTATGTTTGAACCATCTTTCTTTCGCCCTCCTCTCTCTCTCTCTCTCTCTCTCTCACACACACACACACACACACACACACACACACACACACACACACACACACTCTCTTCATCTCCTTCCCTCCCTCTCTCTTTCTCTCTCTATTTCTCTCTCTCTCTCTCTCTCTCTCTCTCTCTCTCTTTCACACACACACAGACACACACACACACACACACACACACACACACACACACATACACACACTTACATTATTGAAACGGTAACGTGGCTCGGCGGCTAAGTAGCGAACGGAAAGCTGAATCTCTCACACATTCGAGCCTTTCCATATGCGAGAGAGTGAAAATTGTTGTTTTTAAATTTGTAATTACACACACACACCGCAAAAAAAGAAATCATCACTTTCGCGAAACCCCGTTATTGTTTTCCGTTACGCGACATAAGTTTCATATTTGGCTCGAGGTTCCCCACGACCCTGTGACGTCACTATCGGGTTTGGCAACGCTTAAATTTGATGCCAATGTTACCTCATTACCCCACCTTAGACCTCACATTAACTTCTGAGCTGTGCCCTTTTTTTTTTTTTTTTTTTTTTTTTTTGCATGTGTCGACACCTCGTTGTCTGAAGTGTCGCCGCGCCCGAGTATGACGTCGTAGGGCGCCTAGCGCCAAGAGTTTGCAGGATTCCAGAGCAAGGTTGTAGGCATCTCTGAGCCAATTTCAAACTTCTGCGTAGCAGTGGGAGATAATCACACGGTTTCGAAAAAGTAATACTTTTTTCTTTAAATTTATGGAAAGAAAAAGGGATACTTCAGCTGAACTACAGAAGAAGGATGTGAGAATGTGCTCAAGGAAGCAGAGGAATACCGAAGTATGAGATACTTAAGGACATGATTAGGAAGTGCAAGGAATATAAGGCGAAATGCCTGTAGTAGTAATATGAAGAAATGGAAAAGGAAATGGTCATCGGAAGGATTAATTT